>NW_026889779.1:31520000-31537500 GCF_033153115.1 Saccostrea echinata
AATACAGAGGAATACATGTATTTGAGGGGGGGGGGGGGGAGATCTGATAAAGATTAGCAGGGCCAGTGACTCAGGTGAGCATTGTGGCCCATGAGCCTCTTGTTTTTTCAAAGTCACTTACAATTGATGAAAAGCTGATATGTCAACTATTTCTTTATTTAGAGAGTCACAGTATGGCTGCATTAATTTGCAGTGAAGTTAGAATGATTTCATCTAGACTCTGTATGAAGTTTTACTGTGTATACGTAGACATGGTAGATGACTGATCAGAAATCAACATATCTAAGTTAACAAAATCTTCCAAAATTACATGTTACAAAATGTGTTTAAACTTATATAACACATGTCTCAAGTCTTCAGGAGAAGAGAGCTGATTTATTTTTTATTCCTTTCAGCAACAAGGTGCAGCCACTACGGTGTTCTGTGTTACCTCTGCACAATTGGAGGGAGTGGGCGGACTGTACTTTAACAACTGCTGTCGTTGTGAACCCTCCAAATCTGGCTGTGATGAGGAACTGGCTCTCAGGCTCTGGAACCTCAGTGAGGGGATGTTACAGAAGGCGCTGAACAGAGAGAACTAGAGATTTGTCACATCACTTCATAAAAGTCCAGCTAAAATGTGATACAGTGTCCACAAGAGAGGAAGTAGGAACAGACTTAGTAGTCAGAGAGAAATGGAATTCATCAGTTGAAGGAATCTTGGTATCAAAATGTGTGGAAGCACCAGAAAGAGGCTGAAGCATTGATATAGTGCTAGCTGGAGAAGATATATAACTGATCAATACCCATTAAACGCCAGTTATCCACTGTTTAATCTCCAAGTGAGAATACAGAGTCTTAATAGAATTGGAATGCAACTAACACAGAAATTAAGATTACTGGTATTAATATAGTTTTTGCATTGTATACAATACCAGTGTTTAACAAACAAACAAAAAACCATTTAGATATAGATATTGTATATATTTCAATCATGAACAATGTTTTTAAAAAAAAAGTTTAGTATTAGAATATTACATGACTGAGTGAATTTCATAAGTCTTTGTTTATTTTTCAAGACTTGGAGACAAATCGAAAATATTTCTTGTACATCCATATAAAAAAAATGTTTTTGTGAACATATGTTCTTTTTGTTTATTAACCCCCCCCCACCCCACTTTTTGCACTGTTAATGAATAATTAAATTGCTATAAATATTTATTTATTAAGAGGTTGTTCTGTTGGAATCTTTTTAGCTCACCTGAGCTGAAAGCTCAAGCACATTTTGTCCATCGTCCGTCTGAATTCTTTTAACATTTTCGACTTCTTCTCCAGAACCAATGGGCCAATTTCAATCAAACTTGCCACAAAGCAACCTTGGGTCAAGGGGATTCAAGTTTGTTTAAATGAAGGGCCACTCCCTCTTTCAAAGGGAGATAATTAAGAATACGTAAAAAAAAAAATTGTGGCATCTTTTAAAAATCTTCTTCTCAAGAACCACTGAGCCAAAAAAGTTGAAACTTGAATGAAACCTTCTTCACATAGTGTAGAATCATTTTTTTCAAATCCTGACCCCTGGGGATAGGGTGGGGCCACAACGGGGGATCAAAGTTTTACATAGGAATATATAATTTATAGGGGAATAACTTCAAAAAAATCTCCTCAAGAACAGCAAAGCCATGATTAGTCATATTAATATGGAATCATCCTCAGGTCGTGTAGATTTAAGTTTGTTCAAATCTTGATCCCTGGGGGTAGGGTGGGGCGGCAGTGGGGGTTCAAAGTTTTACAAAGGATTATATAGGAAAAAATCTTCTTCTCAAGAACAGCAAAGCCATGTTTAGTCGTATTGATATGGAAGCATCCTCAGGTAGTGTAGATTCAAGTTTGTTCAAATGTTCAAATCATGACCCCCGAGGATAGGGTGGGGGGTCACAATAGGGATAAAAGTTTTACATAGAAATATATAATAGAAAAAAATCTGCTGATGAAGAACTGCAGGGCCATATTGACTCAGGTGAGTGCTGTGGCCCATGGGCCTTTTGTTTTTATTACCATAACAAGCTACTTCCTCAGGACTACCTGAATTAATCCTATTTATTTGTAATTTTTATTGATCAAATGTATCAAGGTTTATTCTCAAGAGAATTCACCTTGCGTTTTTACTCTTATAATGTTTCCAATTACCACATGTAAGAAGAATATAGTGCTTTCATTGCACATCCTCTAAATTCAGTCTACAGGTACAAAAGGTTGACAGAAGCACAATTACATGTATATGGAAGAGTAATGGAACTAAAAACAACAAGAAATCTCAACTTACTCAGGTTAAATTGTATAGTCCCATCAAGAAAGTCAGAATTTTCCGGTCCATTCATGCATATATACTTTATTCACTTAATTCATGCTCAATATTATTTTTCCTGAATAAAACCAAGTTTTAATTTTTTGCTTTATTGGCCTAGCTATGGCATTTTACTTGATTATTCCTTTGTGATCTTTACCAAAGTTTAAGTTCATAATCATTTCCTTGTGATTTGTACTGATGTTAATGATTTGTAATATTGCCTGCGATATAATTTTGTTTGACAAAGTTGACATAATTTAATTGTTAAAATGTGTAGAAAATCAGTTTAACATAGAACTGTACAAGAACTTCATTTCCTCTTAATAACCAGGGCCACCATTTTGTACAACGTAATAAGTTCTGAAAGATGATGTATATTATCTGTGTTATAGAACTGAGTCAACTTTTGACCACTTTTATCAAACTTTTCTTTGCATTTTACATAATACTGAAGGATTACATAAATTATTTACTATTTTGCGGTTTTAATTTTGACCTTTTGATGACGTATACTATTGCCTGTGTGATGATAATTTATCACAAATTCTAAAATACATCAATAAAGATTATTGATAACAAAGGTTTGTTTGTTTAATATGTCACCTGCAAGCCATGCCCAAATTTAAATGCACTCATGTGTGACTGTCTCTTTTGCTAATTTATGGTTGTACAGTATTTTTTTCCTTGTTTCATAGCAGCAGGACACGCATACTAGGGAAATTCTGCAGTCTTTCTAACCACAATCCATGTATAGTGTCTGTAAAATGCACATTTCTACTTCGAATGTCTTCAAAACTGTGAGAAACCCTTGATATACCAGGTTGTTTACAGTTCAATAATTCTAATCCTCAGTCAGTGCCACATATGTTTTCAAAGGTTCGTTCTTTGTTAAAACCATCTAGTGTTCCCAACTAAAGACCCCCCACCCACCCACCCCCAAAAATACACGAATAAATAAAAATAAAACAAAAACTAAATTATAAGTTCATGCAGTTATTTACTTGCACCAGCAGGCGAACAAGTCAAACATGATAACATTAAAATGTAAAGCAGAAAGTTTGATCCACCTCAAAAGCACTTTTGTTCACTGGATAAAAACAGGCTCAACAAGTATTTATTGCAATAACAATATTATTTCTTATTCATTGCACTACTGTTGCCATTTTGAACCAACAGTCCTCCAGATTTCTTTCACAAATTGCCATCAACACAGTGTAACTTGTAAAAGGTTGCATGTGACTTCCTGCTTTACAAAATACATTTACTAATCTGTGATGCAAAGAATATTAACTTTACATACAAATTGCTTTTTTAATGTCATGTCCAGTAAATAAAAACGGTTCGTATCCGACTGATCCAGTTTGCCCACACTTCTATCAGAATAGGTACAATCCTGCCTTCAGTTCACTTAATCCTCAATTCGTTGTCAATTTTAAATTGCTGAAAAAGCAAGCTTGAAGGGCAATATTTTGCAATATCAATATACACTCATCTGGGCATTTTTTTTTCATCTTTTTCACATTTTTGCTATTTTTTTGGCACTGGTTAACTATTACACCAGCATTTTTTTTAAAATATATTTTTCACATTTTAAAACATTTTTATAATATTTTGTTGATGCTCTTTGTAATTTTTTTTTAACTTTTAAAATGTAACATATATTCACACACACACAATACTTCACTCATACATTCACACATTATTTAAAAGAAACAAAACAATTATACATCTCATAATGTAAAGCCAACAATGGGAACTAGCTTTTCTCTCTTTCTGATTTGCCATCAGAATCCACAATAAGCCCTCTATTGCAAGTTCTCTGGGCAACCACACAAAGTTTTGTCATACAAGCTTCATTTCCAGACAACTCCAGTAAAAAAAAATCCAGATCTCACTCGCAATGTCCTTTTCCCAAAACAGGGACTCAAAATATTAAAAAGTCTTAAAAATCGGTGTTTTGATATGACCCCTAACTTCCACTATCACAGATCATTTCATTATAGGTAACCACACTGGTTTATGTTTGCCCTTGCAGTGGGTACTCTAAAAGTGAATGTTGCACTTAAAATTGTTCACAACTATTGCATGCTCAGACATTTCCTCCTTTTGTGGAAATTGTCGCATTTTTTAAACAATTATTCAGTGAGCACAAAAGTCGGGAACAATTTTCAATTCATCATTCATCTCTAACAAAATAACATCGGAGAGTAGGAGGTCAACATCAAAAAAAATAAAAAAACAGATTTCTCATAATATCAAGGAAAGCCGACAATGAAATTCTATCCCCACTCAACAACAAGATTTTTTTAAAACAACATTTTTTAACAAGTAACAGACGCTTGGAGTAAGCATGGATTAACAGCTTGTACATACTTCATACTATAGTTGATGAACTGTAAAAACATAAACAACAAGGTAATCAACAGCTGATCTAACTATACATACTTATAGTAGTAACACAGATTATGAGTTGGGTGAAACTAAAATATAGTTGCTGGGACATTTTCTCAAAATATTTACATGATTTTTCTTTTCCATGTTCCACTGTTGAGGATATGAAAATTTGATAATAAATTAGCACAAACCCAGCGATGTATACAAAGGTTTGAGGAAATTCATTGTCCTGGAGTTAATGAAATTTTACTCTGGGGAACTTGGGTAGCTAGAAACAGAGCCGTCAGTAAGGGAACCGTCACGCTTCCTCGCCTGTGTGATGATACTGCATCGAGCCCCAAGAAGATCGCACTGCTGCTTATAAAATTCCTTCTCGCGGGTCAGCAAGCTGAGCTGCCTCTGTAGTTGCTGCACTTGTTGCTCAAGAGATTTATTAGTTTTCTCCAATACACTGCGCTGTTGCATTCTTTTTGATCTGCAGTTTTGCGCGTAACCTCGATTTTTTAATGTCCTGCGTTTTTGTTTGAGTTTCTGCACTTCCTCCTTTGTCATTCCCTGCAAACGACGATTGAGCTCTCGCACGGGGAGCATTACCAATTCATCATCCTCCAAAGGCTCGAATTTTTTGTTAATGTTGTTCCTTTTCGGTGCTTTAAGGCTGGTCTTTATTTTCACGGCCACTTTGTCTTCGACCGCCATATTGGACGACACAGAACTGAAATTGCTGTCGGTGCTCGCATTGCTAAGAGAGCGTTTAAATTTTGCATTTTCTTCTTGAACTTGTATGGGTGGTGTGCTCTGTAACTCTCCCTTGCCTGCCTCAGCCCCCGATACCAAATACTTGCTGAAATTTTTCACAAACTCGGGACTGGATGATATGAGCATGTCCACATCGCTGTCGTTACTAGAACTATCATCAGAGCCGGGGAACCCTGTTACACTCTGAGTCAGCCAACTTATATCCTCCATCAACTGTTCATTCTCGGTCGGACTTGGGGGCACACTCTCTGCATAACTTGGCGACGGTGGAACACTATGCCCGGTTGGGGCAGGCGCGGTCGGCCTAGCAATCTTCACGGGGCCTGGGACGGGCACATTTACCGCCGACCCACAACAATCAGCGAATTTATTTGTCTCCTTTTTTATTGCTGAAGGATCAAGTAACTGATCAAGATCAAAATCGGAAATGTAGTCGTTAGCTAAATGTTGGTCGGCCTCCATATTGGAAATCAGCTGGCCGGCTCCTCGTGTAGGCTCGGCTCGATCTTTGCGGAACTAGGTCACCGATCACAAGCTAAATTCAGCTACAGAATGGTTGTGTTTCGCCGTATTTTTCCGGTAGTTTGATAATATAGATATTAAAGTTTCGGATTGTTTATAACAAACAGGCACACCTATCTTTGTTTCGTTCCGCTCAGAGAAAAATCGACGGTGGTCCAAGGGCACAACCACCATACGACCTGACTGACGGAAAGAGCGAGCAACAACGAGGCCGCGGGGGAATCCCTTCTCTTTATATACTAATGTGATGTAACTCCTATATTTAGAAAACCTGCAAGCTCTCGACCAATAAATGCAGAGAGTCAGCTTTATATTTAGTTCGGCATGACATCATATTGTCGGGAAGTTTCCATCATAGTCGCTGGTGTGTTTGACAGATCTGTCAAAATAATGTAGAGATTGAACGTTCCTATGTATTGAACAAACGAAGTGGTGCAATATGAACAAGCTGCAACTTGAATTATAATAATAATATATATAACCTGATAAGTCCCATTAAGAGCACTAGCAAGCAAATCCGGATTAGGAAAAGGGATGAGAGGCAGAATATGGGGGGGGGGGGGATTTACAACACGTACATCAATGACATATCGATTATCGTTAGGCCTAGTCCTATGTCAAAATATACAATAAAATTAATGCATAAATAAATTGAATGCATCATTAGCAAAACACATATTAAAAAAAAAAAATTCTTGCTTAGATACAAGTGCGTGTACACAGCTTTGCTGTAAACAGGTAAAGGGGACACCATTTGATTCAGAACGGGGGGGGGGGGCTGGCAAATTTTTTCGGGACAGATTTTTTTTCATGTCGGTGAAGGACAGTTTATTTACTTCCAAGATGATCAGGGACATATTATTTTTTCATTACGGAAAAAGATTTGACAAGCAAAACAACCTATAAAGTCTGTTACGAGGAGGGTGGTGCATGGGACCAATTATTGCAAGGGCAGATTATTTATTTTCCTATCAACTGAAGACAGATTATTTATTTTCAACATGTTCTAGGAGTTTATTTTTTCTAAAACCTACCAGCCCCATCTCTCCCCAGTCATATTCAAATGGTCGTCCTCTCACGAGTAAAAATAATTATTTTTACCATTATGTAAAATAATTTATTATTGTCTTTCAACTATACATCGTACAGGATAAACTGCACAATAGAAATACTTATTTAAAAGAATTTAACGAGAGAGAGAGAGAGAGAGAGAGAGAGAGAGAGAGGTATGAGACAGGTGGGGCTCATCGTTACAAATTGCTATGATTAGTTTCTAAATTATACGTTAATTTTAGACAATGCTTTAAATTCACGAGACAGCTTTGTTACAACGCAAAATGTTACAAAAAGGCAAAATGTAATAAATTGGGATTATTACATTTCCGTTATTACGTTTTGCATCGAAATCAACACAGAATGTAATAAAGCAAAATGTAATAACACACTTTTTAAGATTATAATATTTTGCGTTATCACACTTTGCATTTTGCGTCGAGATTAACGCAGAATGTAATAATGTACTTTTTGTTAATTACATTTTGTGTTATTTAATTTTTGCGTTGAGGGCAACGCAAAATGTAATAAAATAAAAAAAATGTAACAACACAAAAGATATTAATTTTTTAGTATTGTGTTCAACGCAAAACACCCGGCATAAAATTGATTTAAACTTAAATTATCTTAATATTATAAAATATGAATAGGTATTGTGCAGAAGTGAATAAGTCAGCAAGGAGTATGAAATGCTTTTAAGGTCCTTTATATAATTTTTCTTTATGAGTAAATAAAGCTCTGTTTCGTAGAATTTTGAGTTTTTCTTTCCTGGTAAATTTTTGCATTGCACGTTCCTACCATAAAAATTGTATATCTAAATACTAGTGGTACTGAAGCAAAGACGATTTAAAATCGGTGGTTTAATCAATGATATAATTGGCGAATCAAAATACTACTTACATAAATATACGTTAACACAAGACATGGGCATGTCCTTTTGCATTTCAAAAATAAATAAATAAATAAATATTGTCATGTCTGAAATTAAGCTAGGAAATCGGCACATTAAATATTATCCCTTGAAATGGGATTTGCATTATTTCGTAGATCAGGAATCGGCTAATAAAGCAATATATAATCATTGATGTGAAAATTATTCTCAACCTAACTGATGTCCAAGCCAAGTTTTTAAATTATTGCTCAAGAAAAATTTACCTGGCGACTAAAAACTTGCATTGGCGACTAATTTTTTTTTTAATTAGGAGTCAGTTGGCGCCTAAATTTTAGAGATCACATAGAGGCCAGGCCCAAGGGACCCTCTACCTTGCCCCAGTAATGATTTGAAGCACACTTCAAAGATAAGGGATATACTAGCTGACCTTTAACCCGTATCTCAATATACAATGTGAAAAAATGACAAAGTTCAGGTTAGCTCACTGGCCCTTCCAGTCCCTGGGACTCTTCAAAATGGTGACAAAGTATACTCCCTATGGTCCTTAACCAATTACCAGTATTAGTTTGTTTTAGTGGTCAATGATTGAGGAAAAATGAATGCTTGAAATATGTCCCCCACCCTTGGCATCACTTGGTGGTGCCATACAGCCCTATTCTGATAGCGGGAAATGATTGCCCTAGGGACCCTCTATCTTGCCACAATAATGATTTAAAGCCCACTTCAAAGATGAGGGGTTTAATAGCTGCTTGAAATATGTAACCTGCCCTTGGCACCACTTGGTGGTAGGGCTGGGACGATATATCGAGATATCGATAATATCGATTCTGTGTGAAGACGATACTCATATCGATACATATGAAGAAATATCGAAATATCGCAAAAAAATATCCTTATGTTTTTCTTTGTTTATTTAACATTTTGGGTTTAATATATAAAAGAAATATGCTAAATATGAATATAAATATGAAATACATAATGATTAACACCACTTGTGTAAAATAATTTGTTTTAAAACAGATAAACAACTTCTTTCAATAAACTATTCTTATTTGTGAAGAAATGTTTTGTTCATTTCAATACAAAAAATAGATTTTATAACCAATTCAACATATCGTGATACGTATCGATATAGAAAAAGTTGTACCGTCCCAGCCCTACTTGGTGATACCACTACAGCCTAATACCGATAACCGTATATAAAAGCCCTATGAACCCTTTATGTTGTACAAGTAATTTATTGTTTAAAGCAACAGCTTATCTTCAAACCCTATATCTATCATTCTACAATATTAAGAGCATCCTGTTCCTGAGACCCATCAAAGGCCACTAAGGGATTCTCCCGAAAGTACTTAACATATTCCCAATGTTGGTTTGTTCTTAAGTGGTCAAAGATGGTGAAATTTTCTTCTTTTTTTTTAGCTCACCTGAGCCAAAGGCTCAAGTGAGCTTTTCTGATCAAAATTTGTCCGTTGTCTTTCTTTGTCTTCCTTGTTGTTTGTGTTGTTGTTGTCATAAACTTTTCACAATTTCATCTTCTTCTCCAGAACTACTAGGCCAAAACTAAACTTGGCACAAAGTATCCTTGGGTGAAGGTGATTCAAGTTTGTTCAAATGAAGAGCCTTGCCTTTTTCCAAGGGGAGATAATTATGAATTCATGAAAAATTAATGGCATCATTTAAAAATCTTCTTCTCAAGAACCACTGTGCTTGAAAATATGAAACTTATGTGGAATTATTGTGAGGTAGTGTAGAATCAAGTTTATTCAAATCATGACCCCCGGGGGTAGGATGGGGCCACAATGTGTGATCAATGCTTTACATAAGAACACATAGGAAAAAAACTTTAAAAATCTTCTTCTCAAGAACAGCAAAGCCATGATTGGTCATATCTATATGCAAGCATCCACAGGTAGTGTAAATTCAAGTTTGTTCATATCATGATCCCTGGGGGTAGGGTGGGGACACAATGGGCGATCAATGATTTACATAGGAATACATACTAAAAATCTTCTTCTCAAGAACAGCAAAGCTATGATTGGTCATAACTATGTGCAAGCATCCTCAGGTAGTGTAGATTCAAGTTTGTTCAAATCATGACCCCTGGGGGTAGGGTGGGGCCATGATTGGGGGATCAAAGTTTTACATAGGAATACATAGGAACAATCAGCAACAGCCATTTTGTGTTATATTTATTCAAAAGCATTTTTCTTATGCAGGTAGCTTAACTGCCTCCGAGTGTTCGACTTACTAAGTACTAGTAATTAATTGTTGCATTAACTTATATCTAATTATTAATTGTCTAAGATAAAGTATAACAAGAGGCCCATGGGCTACATCCTGAGCACATTGGCTAGGAAAAAAAGCAAAAATCAGTTTAGTATTGAAAAGTTAACAAAGGGGGGGGGGGATTGGATTTTAAAGTACCTGATGATGCTTTCATATCAATATAACAGATGGCATTGCTGTTCTTGAGCAGAAGATTTTTTCCAAAATATTCATTTGTAAAAATTTGATCCCCCATTGCAGCCCCACCATACCCCCAGGGTCCCTCATTTGAACAAATTTCATTCTACACTACCCAAGGATGCCTCCATATCCATTTTACTAATCATGGCAAAAATCAGTTTAGTATTGAAATGGGGGGGGGGGTGAATTTTAAACTACCTGATGATGCTTTCATATCAATATAACAAATGGCATTGCTGTTCTTGAGCAGAAATTTTTTTTCAAAATATATCATTTGTAAAAATTTGATCCCCCATTGTGGCCCCACCCTACCCCAAGGGACCCTCATTTGACCAAATTTCAATCTACACTACCCAAGGATGACTCTATATCAATTTTACTAATCATGGCTTTTCTGTTTTTGAGAAAAAGATTTTTTCCTATATATTCCTCTGTAAACTTTGATCACCCATTGTGGCCCCACCCTACCCCCGGGGGTCATGATTTGAACAAAATTGAATCTACACTACCTGAAGATACTTCCATATAAATATGACCAATCATGGCTTTGCTGATCTTGAGAAGAAGATTTTTAAAGATATTTTCCTATACACATTTCTATGTAAAACTTTGATCCCCCATTGTGGCCCCATCCTACCCCCAGGGGTCATGATTTGAACAAACTTGAATCTACACTACCTGAGGATGCTTCCATATAAATATGACCTATCATGGCTGTGCTGTTCTTGAGAAGATTTTTAAAGATAATTTCCTATATATTTCTATGTAAAACTTTGATCCCCTATTGTGGCCCCACCCTACCCCTGGGGGTCATGATTTGAATAAATTTGAATCTACACTACCTGAGGATGCTTCCATATAAATATGACCAATCATGGCTTTGCTGTTCTTAAGAAGAAGATTTTTAAAGATATTTTCCTATACACATTTCTATGTAAAACTTTGATCCCCCATTGTGGCCCCACCCTACCCCTGGGGGTCATGATTTGAACAAAATTGAATCTACACTACCTGAGGATGCTTCCATATAAATATGACCAATCATGGCTTTGCTGTTCTTAAGAAGAAGATTTTTAAAGATATTTTCCTATATATTTCTATGTAAAACTTTGATCCCTCATTGTGACCCCACCCTAACCCCAGGGGTCATGACTTGAGCAAATTTGAATCTACACTACCTGAGGATGCTTCCATATAAATAAAACCAATCATGGCTTTGCTGTTCTTAAGAAGAAGATTTTTAAAGATATTTTCCTATATATTTCTATGTAAAAATTTGATCCCCCATTGTGGCCCCATCCTACCCCCAGGGGTCATGATTTGAATAAACTTGAATCTACACTACCTGAGGATGTTTCCACATAAGTTTCATCTTTCCTGGCCCAGTGGTTCTTGAGAAGAAGATTTTTAAATGATGCCATTATTTTTTCACTAATTCCTAATTATCTCCCCTTGAAAGAGGGCGTGGCCCTTCATTTGAACAAACTTGAATCCCCTTCACCCAAGGATACTTTGTGGCAAGTTTGGTTGAATTTGGCCCAGGGGTTCTTGAGAAGAAGTAAAAAAAGTGAAAAGTTTACAGACGGACAGACAGTCAAACGGACAGATGGACGACGGACAAAATGTGATCAGAAAAGCTCACTTGAGCCTTCAGCTCAGGTGAGCTAAAAATAGTATTGCATCTGAGTACTCTCAGTCCTTTGATGAATTTCCTTTATTGGCTGCTAGCTACTACTAGTGGCTGCTGATATTGACTGCTAGTTTCAGTTTAGAATTTTTATAACATATTTGAATAAAATAAAGCAAACTATACAATATTCAATTTAAAAACTGCTCACAGATCATCAAGAGACAGGATTGGGGGGGGGGGGGGGGAGGCTATTTCTTGTGGTGGAAGGATATTTATAAGAAAATGCTTCAAATCTACATATTTGTTAAATTTAGTATCTTGAATCTAGAGCCATTTGTATTTCTACTCAGAATTTTTTTTCTAGTTATTATATACTTGTAATTTTAAATATAGGTTTCAATTAATACTTTTGAACAAATTTTACACTCAACAGACTTTGCCAAGAAATGAAGATGTATTGGAGAAGTCAAGATAAAATTTACACAGTTTTTCGCCTAAAAATTGCATATTTTGACCAATATCTCAAAAGAATAACTGCACTTAATGCTCAGGGTTTGGGTTTTTTTTTTCGTCGCTTCTATTGCTTTTATATCTTAACCTTATTTCACTTTCATATCTTTACTAGAGAATTCTGTCAATTTGGCACCAAATGCATATGTTAAAATGATTTTAGACTGTGATACAATTAAATGATTCTATGTTAATTTGTCCTTACTGCTTTCCAAATATAAAGAATTTACACTTACCTGCCCTTGATTAAACATTAGGTATGCATGAGAGGTGGAGCTAACATTGTAAGACTGCCTCTAGAATAGACTAGATAAATAACAATGACATAATTATATAAAAATACAAGATTATTCTTTCCAATCTCCCCCTTTTTTCTCTATGGCACAAATACACTATTTACAAATGATTCAAAATGAAATTAACAATATGAGCAAGTCCATGTAAGTAAAGAATATTTTGAATCGATGCCTCACAATTCAACATGTTCGAGCACAGCATCCTAGTAGCACAAAACATGTAACCTTACAAGTCACCTAATGGAATTTAGTATTCACACAGTTACCTGAGGTAAGAAATCACGTGGTGAATTATAATATCCAACATGCCACAACCCTTGGTTACAACAGAGAGAGCAAATGTTAGAAGAAACAGTTTTTTCTCTTTTAAACCAAGAGCGCATGTTTGTCTATTTTTATTTAATGTAATTACATAAAGTTGTAGATTACATGATGACCATTCCTGCAATTAAATGAAAAATGCTTGCTTTGAAAAGTTATTTTGTCACAATTTTCACATGGCCTTAAGGGGAAGAAGGACCTTTAGCTGAAACAATACTTGTCATTCAATTTTTTTTATATTTCGTATATTTCTTATTAAATATGTCCCACATATCTTAAAGCAGTTATATCATTAGGTTTCTTTTGTCTCAATTTTTGCATGGCCTTAAGCACAGTCATCCTTTATATCACTGGCCCTAACTTTTTCTTTCATTATTTTAAAGTACACAGTATTTTTTCTGACTGAATAGAACTAAATTCATAAAAAGCTTGATACAAGCAAATATTTTATTGCTTATTTAGATTTTTAATACCCTAAATATGATACTTGAAGTGCAAAAAGGTCTTACAATAACTTATGTGCATGAATTTGCAGGATTTTTCCCATAATAAAGATTATTCACACTACTTCAATAAAATAAGATTATATTTATTGCCATGAATGCATCTGGTAAAAATGATAAAAGTTAAAGTGATTAACCTAAAAGTCATAATTCAAGTGCAAAAAGGTCAAGTTAATAGCTCAGTAAGATGCACAATCTTTGTGATTTTGAGTCACACTATATGACATGAGTACTTATCTAAAATATACTTCTCCAAAAATACTTGATATGGACAATTAGAGTATTGTTGATGAAAAAACCTGATAAATTGTATTATACAGTATTTCCAAACAAGTATCTTAAAAGGAACTCTGACATAAAATTTACATTTATTACTACCAGCACATAATTACATGTACATGTAAATTATCCAGTGCCTAGCTTATTATCACAATAACAGCTAGGTTTGAAAATTGTGTGTACCATGCCTACAATAATCAGTATACACTTTGTAGACTTCAATAGTCAAAGTTTGAACAGAGATTTTTACTGTAAAAAATTTAGAATGAAAGAAACACATATCTGCCTGTATATCTGCACTGAAGAAATTAAGAAAAATACATGAACAAAACAACAATTCACTAGTCTCCAGACAAAACAATTAAGTCTCTCCATTTCAATGTTGTATGTGTCAGCCTTCAGGTGATTTTGTCTGATGGTTATTGTCCACGACTTTCAGGCACTGGTCAGCAAACTCCAGAAATATTGGTTCCTTCATCACCTTCTCCATGTCCTGTGAAGGTAAGGGGGAGGTCACCAGGTCTGTCATTAGAGTCCGAAGGTGGGGGTTCTCCAAGGACAAAAGTAAATCAGGATTCTCTCCTGGACAAAATATACAAAATAGAATCGGTAAATCTTGAGTGATCAGGAATATTGATAGTACTGTGGATATTAATTCATATGTTCATTCTGTTAAAAAAACAACACAACATCTGCATCTATTTACTTCAAGATTCTGGGAAATATTATTCAAATTCATATACCTGTATACTTGAAGAAAGAAAATTTTTCAAATAAATGCCAACATAGTGAAATCTATACAATATAAAAGTCCAAGTGACTTGTACAGGGTGTTTCATAATAGATGTCACACATCTAAATGGGCATAATCTGAATATCAAGCATGATACCAAAAACACTAAAATGCCATAGACAAGCATATTGATCTGAAATTATGATACTGCAAAAATATTGGGAAAATTATAATACCATGAAGTACACTGATGATGTAATCAGTGATGTCATAATTTCAGCTGTTCTCAAAATGGAGTACAACTAGCAACAAAAACTTGAATTTGTAAACTTTTATTATAAGCACGATATCCTAAATGTTGTACAAGTTGTGATGAAGAAAAATATCCATACCAGAAAGCCCTCTTCAAGTTTTCATTTATTAAGGTTAATTAAGAAGTTTGAATAAAACATAATGCAAAGATGAGAGACAGTTAAATCCTGCCCCCCCCCCTCCCCCCACCCGCCAATGAGAACATTGTTAAATTGAAGTCAATCATTGAGAAAACCTTAAGAAAGTCAGTTAGATCGGAGTTTAGGGAAATGGATTGAGACTATGTAAGTGTATTAGGTGTATTTAGAAATTTTCGATTTGAACTGAGTGTGTCTGCATACAAGATTTCAGCATTGCAGCATTTAAAGCCAACTGACATTCAGAGTCGGTTAAGTTTGCAAAATTGATTGAAAGGAAGAGCGAGAGGAGTGGACGTCAGCACATACCGGTGGTTCTGAAATGAGACATTTATTTAAATGCGTCTTTAAATAAAAAAATAAATATGCACTTTTGGGGTTCTAAAAAGCTAGATATAAACAGGAAATCTGTCAAGTATCATGTGAAACGTACGAAGCAGTGGTCAGAAATTTCTGAACAAGAGTCTCTTAAGATATTTTGGACAATGGTAAGGAAAACACGTGCAGTATAACATGTTAGGAAATCGTTGCCATAGAAACTGAAATGGAGAATGTTGGATACATCTGACTTAAAATAATAATTTTGAATATCTGCTGATTAAAATGATATTTAAAATGTATATGTAGCTTTTGTTGTAATTTTTCTTTCTGCCTTCAGATGTGTGACATATATTGTGAAACACCCTGTATTTTTAAACAATTCTATTTTTCTATTTTTTTATATATATTCTTAAATTTCTGAAAATGCAGAGTAAAGAAAACCCCATAGTGTGATTCTTACTTAAACACTGCAATGTCTCAGGTGAGACTCAACAAAACCCCATAGTGTGATTCCTTACTTAAACACTGCAATGTCTCAGGTGAGTCTCAACAAAACCCCATAGTGTGATTCCTTACTTAAACACTGCAATGTCTCAGGTGAGACTCAACAAAACCCCATAGTGTGATTCCTTACTTAAACATTCAAGTATCTAAGGTGAGACTCAACAAAACCCCATAGTGTGATTCCTTACTTAAACACTGCAATGTCTCAGGTGAGACTCAACAAAACCCCATAGTGTGATTCCTTACTTAAACACTGAAGTATCTCAGGTGAGACTCAACAAAACCCCATAGTGTGATTCCTTACTTAAATACTGCAATGTCTCAGGTGAGACTCAACAAAACCCCATAGTGTGATTCTTACTTAAACACTGAAGTATCTCAGGTGAGACTCAACAAAACCCCATAGTGTGATTCCTTACTTAAATACTGCAATGTCTCAGGTGAGACTCAACAACACCCCATAGTGTGATTCCTTACTTAAACACTGAAGTATCTCAGGTGAGACTCAACAACACCCCATAGTGTGATTCCTTACTTAACAGACTTGTCGAAATTTTGAAATCACTGTCAGACATTTGGTCTGACAAAGTCAAATGTTCTGTCGGACCAGACGAATGTTTGTCAGACCAGATACATGTACTTGTACCTTATTTTGACGCTGAGAAAGGAAAATAAATAACAGTACCAAAATGCCCTTTATTATTTTCAACAGCCTTCAATTATCTCACAAGTATCTTTTCTTAAGATAGAGAGTCTTTAATAGGAGACATAAATGACAAATTTTATGTCTTTCCTGTAACTATTTAAATTGACCATCGTCCCCACGCGGACATCTTTCTGTGTTTGTGACCTTCAATTGCGCATCCTGATCCCGACTTTTTGAAAAAATTGCATCACGCTCGATTTTTTCAAACGGTCATTTGGACCGACATTTTAATAAAAGTTATCAGTCCAGACAAATTTTTACCGGCCCTGCCGACAGGACCGATGGATTTCGACAAGTCTGCTTAAACACTTCAGTGTCTCTGGTGAGACTCAAAACAAGAGGCCCATGGGCCACATCGCTCACCTGAGCACATTGGCTAGACACAAATCAGTTCAGTATTGAAAAGATTACCGGGGGTTAGGGGGGGGGGGGTGAATTTTAAACTACCTGATGATGCTTCCATGTCAATATAACAAATGGCTTTGTTGTACTTGAAAATTTAAAAAAAAATTTCCCATATATTCCTTTGTAAAATTTTGATCTCCCATTGTGGCTCCTCCCTATCCCAGAGGTCATCATTTGAACAAATTTGAATCTACACTACCCGAGGATGCTTCCATATCAATATGATTAAACATAGCTTTTCTGTTCTTGAGAAGAAATATTTTTTCTATGTGTTCTTATGTAAAACTTTTGATCCCCATTGGCCCCACCCTACCCCTGGGGGATATCATTTGAAAAAAAAAATGAATTTACACTACCTGAGGATGCTTCCATATCAAAATGACTAAACATGATTTTCATTTCTTGAGAAGAAGATATTTTCCAATATG
>NW_026889779.1:31540000-31550000 GCF_033153115.1 Saccostrea echinata
CATTTTTCATGAACAAAACAAATTTATGCATATATATATTTTGCATACTTGCATAAAATTTAGGTGTCTTCCTGTA
Source organism: Saccostrea echinata (assembly GCF_033153115.1). NCBI lineage: Eukaryota > Metazoa > Mollusca > Bivalvia > Ostreida > Ostreidae > Saccostrea > Saccostrea echinata. Next base: position 31,540,077 of record NW_026889779.1, read on the forward strand.
TAGTCATTAATGTACAGCAAAAACTTATTGAATGTCACAAGATAACTATTAGATTTATAATGTAAATAGAACTGACAGAAAGAATTATATTTCGATCAACAACTCACGGACTTTCAATTGTCAGATTCTTCATCATCAGTAGATGGGCAAGGAGTTGTATTTTTTTTAAAATCCACATTACTCATACTATTTGTTATGTACATGTTTTATTGAATGAGTTTTGTACCTGCTGGCTATATTTGGATTAACATAAATCATGACTAAATAAAGAGCACTGCATGAAGACCTGGTAAAAGGCCCCCCATCCCAACTGAAAATTGACTCTTTTCCAAGTGACAAGCAGATTGAATTTTTCAGTGCTTTTTATCAACAATTTTTAATTTTGAGATTCTGTTAAGATGTGCATAGAGGATAAGCCTACAATATAACTGTCTCTATTCTACATTGAAACATGATGTGCCATCAATTTCCAAATGTTGTCACTTTTTTTCAATATAAAGCTATATATGGCGTATCTGAGCTTAAAAAAAAAATACGAGATTGAGTGTAGATAAGCATGATAGATGTTATTTACGTTCAAATTAAAATTTTCACCGATTTTGAACTTGAATAACCTCATGTTTCCATAGTTGAATTGATTTTAAACTGTGTAAGTAAATTAAATGCGGAGTCGGTAAATAAATCGGTTATTGTATTAATCTTCTAATATCTTTGAAACATGATTGATTTAAATTGTGTAATTTACAGGAAAGTCCTATCTTTATATAAATTAATAAAACAAATAGAAAGATTTTTTTAATTTTAGTTAGTCTGAACTTATAAAAAAAATTGCCATATATGACTTTAAAATTCCCATTTGAAATGGTACAGGACCCTTCATCAAAAAGGGTCAATTAAGTTCTGATAAATATTATTCTTGTCGTTATTCTTGAACATTAAACTGTTTCATATTGTACTTGGTTTCATACTTTTACTTCACATCTACGAGTATGTGCAATGAGACAAAATTAAAATCTTAAATTCATTTTGTAAGATCCTTACCTTTATGTAACTTAAAGCAGCTGACAGAACAACTACAAGAAAGGAAGAAGACATTATTGTCAGACATGAGTTGATGAATTGGATACACAATGGATTAGGATTTAATTAAGGAGGAGAAGGACACATGGTCACATGATTCTGTTTAACTACGTCATAGTCTCCGTTTATATAAGTGCAAAACGTGTAAAGCGTCAGTTCTTGTATAAATTTTTGACAATGTTTTAACTTTAATTACCATCTTATTTTAAAAAAAAAGTAAAAAGTTTCAACATTCTGGTAAACATTAACAGATTATGAAAAAGGTTGATCCACTCCTCTGTTTCCAAAACTGTGCGTCCAACAAGTCGGTGACGTCATACACGATCTGTTAGTACAGCAAGATCATACTCGGTGAACACAGGGGCGGTATTATTATGTAAAAACAGGTCATAATCGGTATATGATGAAATATTTCGAGAAACAGGGAACACAAAAATTATTTTTGCATGGCTGATGACGGAAATCTTATGTAGGTATATCTTATTTTGCTTATTTAGCTTACTCATGACGTCACAGTTGGTTTTTCCCGTATTCGAGAAATGTAACATGACACGTTTTTTGTCATGCTTATGTCCTCTTTAACGATGTCCTGTGAAATATTGAGGTCAGCTTCATCATTCGAAATTTTTACAGTTCATCAATAATTTGAAGGATTTGCATTTCAACGTAAATAAAAAAATATTGAATGATAGAATTTTTTGTAAATTACGTTTTTTATTGTTTAAGTTGTCTTAAAAAGTGCGTAATTTTCCATATCCAGATGCAGTGTGATAGACAAAACTTGCTTTTTCGAATTTTCAATCTATTTATACTCTGTATTATTTTAAAAGATACATGTCCACTTTAATATTTTTTTATATATGCTTAAAAAATCCCATTATGGACAGAGTGATGAGTCCGGAAACATGGAAAATTAAAACTCCACTTAGATACTGTAGGGCATAGTATTTGTCAATCATTATCTCCAAAATAAGGTAAGAAACCTAATGATATAACTGCTTTATGATATGTGGGACATACTTAATAAGAAATACACAAAATATGAAAAAAATTGAATGACAAGTATTTTTTCAGCTCAAGGTCCTTCTCCTCCTTAATTCCCAGTATTTTGCAATAATCATAACAGAAACTTATATCAAAAAATGTAGGTCTAAATACTGATACATAATATATACATACATACATACATACATACATGAATTTCATAGTTACAAGATTTTACCCTTAATAAAAGTAAAATAATAAATGATAAAGACAATATAATGGTACACAATACCATTGACATCAATACTCGATATTTATAGGCATTAGGATTTAATCACCAGTATCAAGAACCATTGATGGTATTTTCATGGATGTCTGCACTTTTTTTTTCAAACTGAATTTCAGTTACACCTGTACAAGATTGTACTCTTAATAAAAGTTTTCGTGAAAAGAAGCAAGTCTATTTGTTTGTATTCAGTTTCCCATGGTTCCAACTTTAAGGATTAATAATTAAATCACCTGCTATTGCAGCAACTATAATTCTTTTTATGCAACTTATTGCATTGTTGGTTAATGGAAGAAAAGTCATGAATTCTCTCCTCCTATTCTTGAAATACAACCAAAATTATTATAAATATTTAAAATGATTGTGAACATTATTTCACTTAAACTACAGTTTTTTTTTACTCTTTTTAATTGAGAATATGTGAATTATTTGGATACAAAGCTAATTTTTAAAGGTAGGCTACGTGTATTTCAAGGAAATTAAATTTAGTGGCCTTTTTTCAGTTTTCTATGCTATTTGCCAGTAGAGTGTATTGCATGGACTTAAATTGATATATAGCCTTAAAACTTAAACTGTGCAGCAGAGGGATTAATGAAGCCAACCAAATGAAATTTCAGGCTTTTTTCAAAGCCAAACTTGTACATAGTTATACTTGCTTCTGATGAGATTTGCAGTACATGTATTCCAATATCCTTTTAAAAACAGTTATATTTGGAATGAACAGAAACTGAAATTGGTTATTCAGTTTACTTACTATTTGATGATACATTTTGGACATTTGTATTTTGAGACGTTAGTTTGACAGACTTCACACTGATGTTTTTCTTTACCCTCCATGTTTTTGTTTTCTGTGGGGGTATCATGCTACTTTCGATTTGATTCAAGTATTTAGATAATTGGTACATAAAAACACAATTTGTTCAAAGAACTAACATTTCCTTACTTTGATCATTCGATTTTTATAAATTTAAATACTGTTAAAAGAATAAATTCGTTATTAACTACATATATAATTTATGTAGAACGGATTAGAACGATCATTTTACGATATCGACACATTTAAAGAACGATTTATTTTTTGGTACTTTCGTTTTTACAATTGTTGAGTCTAAATAGATGATAAAGGTTATACTTTCATAACTTTGTGTGTCATCTTGTTTTCTTTTAAAAAAAAATGAAGTTTTGTCAGTTCACTTCTTCAAAAATATTTTTAAAGTGATGACACGACCAGAAATTCTACACAACATTGTTTTATGATCGCTGTCTTCCCTACGTTTCCTACTGTTGTGCAATCACCCATCTGTTAATTTCATGTCTAGGTAGAGATTGTTTAGTTTAATATGAACTATGAAAAGTAGAGCTAGAGGTAAGATATTGATGATAGAGAAAATTATACGGGAAATGCCTTTATATTTTGTACATTCAATATTTAAAACCATATCATGTCAATATGTATTCTCTATTGAGAAGTTATTGGCTCGTTTAATACTCCCCCTCAACGTTGAGGGGGAGTGTTAAACGAGCCAGCAACTTCTCAATAGAGAATAGTCAATATGATGATCGGGTAAAATCCATCCTTTGTTGACTAATACTACAGTATAAGAGTTTTTACTTAAACGCTGAACACATCTCATAAATAGGCATACGCCATATTAGTTTTCCCATCTTTTATATCAGCATTCAGGTATATAAACCCTTCACATTCGTTATACCTGATTGATTTAGCTGGTCACTGTGGTGTGTAGTACATCTACTGTAAAAGCAGAAATATTCGTTGAGGATTAAATTTTTCTTTGTTATCAATTATCAATGAAATTAAATTCCACATGAAATTTTTAAATGACTATACATTGAATAGTGTTACTTTCAAAACAACGAAATTTAATGCCAACGAAATCTTTTTAGATGACAATTCAATGAAATAATATCCCCACAAAAATTTGTGTTTCTTCAGTATATCTCACGTTGTCCTTTTTGTTTACATTTTATTTCATCGAAGGTTCATTTGTGTTTATTTCACTTTGTAATGCATTGGCCTGTGCAGTTGATATCAATATCTTTTGATTACTTTTTCCTGGTGTGGCAGAGGCATACAAAAGTCATTTTTGTCGTGCCCAAGTATATCACAATGACAATGACGGAGACCTGTGCTCAGGTAGAATCCGTGAAGCAAAATACATTGCACCGTGAACAAATCTGAGGTTTATATAGCAGTTGGTTAATGACAGCCTTGAGAAAACTAATATGGTGGACAAGATAACTCTCTTCCTTTTTCGAATCATGTTCAGCTTTAAGCCACTTATTATATATATGAGATAGAGATATATGCATGCATGAATTACATGGTCATATATGTATATGGTTGCAAGTTGTAAACCTCTTTAATGTGAATTTCAGGAACTAAAAATACCTTTAGGATGGGTACAGATAAGAATAATATCTCTTTAGAAATGGAGGAAAAGAAACTTGAGAAAGATGACCGGCTCTCCAAACGCCTTTGTTACATCCTTAGATATGGTGCCTTAAAAGAGGGGCTCAAATTGTATTGTGGAGGTAATTTTTAAAAAAAAATATGTTGATCATTTGTAGAAATTTCAAAGATGCCCAAGACATGTTCATCATTAGTAAATAAAAAATCAGTAAATATTTTAAAGATGTTAAAATGGAAAAATATGTATTACTGTAAAATCACATATTTTCGAACTTTGAGGGGTCATATTTTTGTGATTTGTGGAAAAATTACTTGTTTGAATGGATGATTTTAAAGGTTAAACTTGTTAAAGAAGAAACCTCATTCTGCAGTACTGAAATTTAACATTTCATTGGGGATATGAATTTGGGGGTCACTTCATTCCACAAAAACAATGAATAATTAACTCCCTACAAAAATTAGTGATTTCAAAGTATTATTGATCTTAGTCACTTACATATAGTCTAATAAATGATTTTACTTGAAGATTTTGTGGAGCTAGATCAGCTTCTGGATTTGGAGTTAATGAGACACAACTCAAAAGAAGAAGTGATTCACAAAGTAGATATCTCCCTGTCTCACAGGAATGCCAAGAGATTCGAACGGAAGGAGGAGAACGGAAAGATCTACGTCAGGGCATGCTTCTGTAGGAACTTTGAGGAGGTACTCACCCATTTAGGATATTTTTGTTTTTAGAAGGAAGTGTTATACCAAGGAGTTGTAGAAAGGCACACAGTATATTGTTTGGTTTGTAGTGAAGTCAAATTTTGAGGGCTAATTTTTGAGGTTTTAGAAATGATGACAATGCTTTCAAATGAGCATATCTATTAAGTTTCCCTCTTTCATCTAAATCATTTTAACATGACATTGTGAAATCTGTGTAGTAAATGGGATTCTAGCTTATATTGCCTTTTTGTCTGATCTGTGCTTACTGAGAATTATGTTAAGTTTATATCTTTACTGCTATGTTTAATTTTTCCACAAAAGCTTTAAATATACATGTATAAACACCTACTGCAAATCACTTTTTATTCAGGGGAACTTTATTTTCGCATAATTATGCGAGCCAATTTGCTTGCAAAATTTCATTCTCAGTTTCATTTTTAGGTCACCTGAGTCACTCAGGTGACATATTGCTATTCGTTTTCATCCGTCGGCGTGCGTCGTGTGTTGTGTGTTAACATTTGAACACTTTTAGCTTCTTCTCTGAAACCACTTAACCAATTTCAACCAAATTTGGCATATAGCATCTATGGATGAAGGGAACAAAAGTTGTGAATTTCATGGTCCATGCCCCCCTAGGGCCTGAGGGGTGGGGCTAAAACCACCAAAATTAATGCAATCTTTAAAAATCTTCTTCTTACTCCTGGACATCAAGCAGTCAAACTGTTGGCATGATTGTAATAAGCATTGAGCCCTCTACCAAAATTGTGAAATTCATGGCCCCAGGGTCAGGGGTTCTGGTGCTAGGAAGGGGCTATATAGATCATGTAGTGAAAGTGCATTATTTCTTTGAAAATCTTCTTCTCTGCTCCTGGGTATTAAATAAAATAACTAAGTACATAGTTATGATGAGCAAGAGTGCCTCTTCCAAAATTGTGAATTTCATGGCCCCAGGGTCAAGGGTTCTGGTGTTACGACGGTGCTCTATTTATTATATCGTGAAAATTCATTAATTCTTTGAAAATCTTCTTCTCTGCTCCTGGGTATTAAATAAAGTAACTAAGTACATAGTTATGATGAGCAAGAGTGCCTCTTCCAAAACTGTGAATTTCATGGGCCCTTGGTCAGGGGTTTTGGTGTTTGGGCGGTCTCTATTGATTATATAGTGAAAATTCATTAATTCATTGAAAATCTTCTCTGCTCTTGGGTATTAAATAAACTAACTAAGAACATAGTTATGGTGAACATGGCTGCCTTTTCAGAAATTGTGAATTTTATGGCACATGGGTCAGGGGTTGAGGTGTTAGGGTGGGGCTCTATTGATTATATAGTAAAATTGCATTAATTCTTTGAAAATCTTCTTCTTTGCTCCTGGGTATTAAATAAACTAACTAAGTGCATAGTTATGACAAGCATGGTTGCCTCTTCCAAAATTGTGAATTTCATGGCCCCTGGTCAAGGGGTTCTGGAGTTAAGGTGGGGCTCTATTGATATATATAGTGAAAATGCATTTATTCTTTGAAAATCTTCTCTCTCCAGGATATGAAATAAACTAAGTACATAGTTATGATGAGCATGGCTGCCTCCTCAGAAATTGTGAAATTCATGGCCCCTGGGTCAAGGGTTCTGGTGGTAAGGCGGGGCTCCATTGATTATATAGTGAAGATGCATAAATTCTTTCAAAATCTTCCTCTCTGATCCTGGGTTTTATTCAAACAAAGGAAGTGCATGGTTATGATAAGAAAGAATGCCTCTTCCAAAATTGTGAAATTCATGGCCCCTGGGTCACGGGTTCTGGTGAAGTGGTGGGGCCGGCTCTATTGATTATATAGTGAAAATGCATAATTTCTTTCAAAATATTTTTTTTCTACAACTGGTTATAAAGCAAAGAAACAAGTGTACAGTTATGATGAGCAAGGGTGCTTCTTCCAGAATTGTGAGTTCATGGCCCCTGGGTCAGATGTTCTGGTGTAAGGGTGGGGCTTTATTTATTTAATAAAATAGTGAAAAAGCATTTCTTTGAAAATCTTCTATGCTTCTGGGCATATTCGAGGCAAACAGAGTAAAAGTTTTAATATGCAAAGGTATTTTTTCTAGAATTTTGAACACATGGACCATTTAGTTAAGTGTCCTGGTCCTGGCCAGGGCTCTGTTAACTTGTATTCTGCTGAGCAAAGTTATTCCCCTTTGCCATTCACCTTTGATAATTAATCACTATAAACAATGTATTTGAAAGTTTAATAGAATATGAGAATTATGCAAGAATATTTATTGTTTAATAAAAAAAGTACTTTCATAGTTTTAACGATAAGGTAGACTTGGAAATAATAGATGAATAAAAATGAGACAAAAATAACTGATCTTTTTTAATGTTCTTCAAAGGCCAAGAGAGGCCAATGTGAGAAATAATAATATGGGGTTAAATAAAAGACATTTTGTTAATAGTCTGCATAGTAATGTGACAGATAGATACTAGACCAATTATTTTTTTTGATGCTAATCATACTATTTTTCTTACTTTTGGGCAACAAAGCTTCATTTATCAGTTTATGGATCCTCTAAATTGTATTGTAGACCATTAAGGCCATTGGGCCTCTTGTTATTAGTATAGATTATAAGCAACATTAACCAGAATTCGTGAAAATTTTGTCTCGCTTATAAATACACTGTACCAAATGTTTATCTAGTGAAAATAAGGTGTTGTGAAAATTTAGTAACGTACTGTATTATTCCATGCTCAGATACACGCTTTTTATAGTTCATTTTCAATGTCTAACCTTAAGTTCTTTACCAGTTGCAACATGAAAATTTTCAATATGTTAATCTTTCTAGAACCCCTGCCATGAAGGGTCCAGTGTGCCCAGGCTTACAGAATCCTGTCTACAGTACATCTGTACTAACCTTAATGATTATGACCTTGAAGACTTTCCAGATGAGCACCTAGTTAGGTTTGTTTAGATACATCATATGACAATTAACATCCATTAAATTTTTTATGAGCTTTATGTGTTGTGTTGCAAGTTGTAGATTGCTTACTTTAACTGTACAAACCAGTGCTTTCCTAAATTGTTGCTTACTAATGTAAATAACTTTCAGCAGGCATTGTAATTTTCTGAACCAATATTGTAGTAAGATGATTCAGAAGATGAAGAAACAGAGCAAGTTAAACAGTGCAGCATTGAGACAGCTCCTGGTTCCAGTTCTGGAACATCTGGATTTGTCTGGAGTCTACGTTACTGAGAGCACACTTAGACTGGTGTGGAGGAACTGTCCAAACCTCCGGGTACTCAGTCTAAAGGATTGTGGGTATTTAATGACGGACAGTATCATGGAGCAACTAGTCAAGGTAATGTGTGTACATTGATGAATTACTGTAGTAGTGGAACTTTTAGCGAGCCGCAAATTCAGTGATTTTTCCTAAAAATTGGTATTTAATTTTAGCGAGAAGTAATTTTAGGAATGTTGTGATGCCTAGAAAGATAAAAGTAACCTCCAATACAGAATGAATTGTTAGCAATATCCAATTATAGGGAACTCTTCACCCTTGCTAAAAATGCAAAAAAATTGAATCCTCACTAAAATTTCTGCTCATACGGTATGCTGTGTATAGTGATGTAACACATAGAAAAAAGTTACTACTTTAAACTCTGTAACTAATGAATACTGTAGATACAGTATATATATGATACTTGCGTAATCGAGATACACTTACAAATCAAAAAACTTAAACTGTTTATGATATTATTTCAATTTTTCACACAGAGACATACCAGTGGCCCTTTTCACAAAAAATCTTATGACTAAGACAAAAAATTTCCTACTCTCCTACGAGTATCTACATTGTAGTAGATCACAAAAAACTTTACTTTTCCATTACTTTAGACAACATTGTAAATAACATCTTAGAAAAAAAAAATGAATATCTCTATCAAACAAAATCTTACAGATTTGTGAAATTTTTATCTTGGTCATAAGAGTTTTTTGTGAAAAGGGCTACTGGTATTTTATGCTGTCTTATTATTTATCAGAATTTATGACTTTGCAGAAACTACCTCATCTGGAGTCACTAAGTCTGTGTGCCTGTAAACACTTGACAGATAGAGCTGCCAAAGCTCTGTCTAAACACGCCAAAAACCTCAGGGAACTGAACCTCAGCTGGATCTCGACAATCTCGGAGGCGGCCATCATAGATCTCATGACAAACTGTTCACAGCTTGTGTTCCTAGACATCTACGATCACAAAATATCACAAGACGGTAGGAGTGTTATAGCTGATATAGCAAGACAGCGTAAAATGAAAATTGTGTTGAAAGGTTTGACAGACCTTGAGATAGCTCCAGAGAATCCCTGCTCCTTGCTGCCAAACTTTGGAAAAGTGTGGTGAAATGTGATCAGTTGCTGCTTTAATTATACTGGACCCTGTGTTACACTGTGATACATT
>NW_026889779.1:31555000-31692500 GCF_033153115.1 Saccostrea echinata
AAATATCAAAATGTATTCTATTTGTATATATTTTATTTCAGATTATTAAATAAGTTTAATGGTCACTCAGATGTAACATGCAGTACTACCCTGTTATTTGCCTTAAGGGTCATAATTAAGGTTCTGGTCATAAGTACCATAAGTTCTCTGTTTCTATTGGGTTTTAGTTTTGTGTTCTTGGGTTTTATTCGTTTGTCAAATTCGCTCCAAATATCCTTGGTTTTCCTGGTCACTCTTTGTCCAGATATTCTGCAGAGAGGTCATGTTGATATTGTATCTTACAAATTTGACCAACTGGCTGTGACAATATCTTCATCTTATGGTTAGCTAATATTTATTTACTAATTTTAACATATCTATAATATAGTTCAATTAATTGTGAAACCTGTAATTTGGCAATATTGATTTCCATATCACTTTTGCACAGTAAGAAAGATATTTTGGAAGTCAAATTTTTATTAGCTATTAGCATTAAAGCAAGTGTATTTTATGGTCCAGAAAATATGTAAATATTTATTTATGATAAGAGAATTATATAAAGACTATGACTTATAGTTATCATGTGGACTCCCAGCCATTTATAATATAGATGCATTTAATATGATGCGAGAGCTTGCCTATTCCATCAGAATGGTATGCTTTTGTTTTTTTACGATCTATTGTTTATTTACAAAAGGTATATAATGCCTATGAAAATAGTATAGTAATATATATAATTATTTTGTTGTAAAGTATTTTTAATTATATATGCACAAAGTATTAATAAAAATGGAGTGTTTGGTTATATTTAATGAATGTAAGAGTTATCTCCCGTTATGCAGTATTGTGTATAATATTGGATTGTGCATTAATGATTTTATGATATTCTCAATATTGTTGTTATATATTTCAGGGCAATATTATTTAACTATACAATAAACAGAACGAACTCTAAAAGGCGTTTTTAATAATGATCACCATCATATTCATATGTAAAGGTTAACAGAAAATATTTTGAGGAATTAAAATCATACAAAGAAACTGCTTCTTGTGCTTTTCTTATTTAATTTTAGATCGCATTTTGCATTACTTATTATACGACCTTCGTAAATATGACTAATCTTGACTTTGCTGTTCTTGAGAAGATTTTTTAAAGATTTTATCCTATTTTATTCCATGTAGATCTTTGATCGCAGAGTGTGACCCGACCCTATCCCCAAGGATCATGATGTTAACAAAATTGAGTCTACCCTACCTACGAAAGCCTACCCTACCTACGAAAGCTTCCATATAAATATGGATAATCATAGCTTTGCTGTTTTTTAGAAGACTTTTAAAATTTTTTCTTATATATTCACAACTGAAATTTGTGAATAAAACTTTGAATTTACACTACCTGATGATGATATTTTTTTTTTTTTTTTTTTTTTTACATATTTGATAAAAACCAACAGATAAAAACCCATTAAGTTCATGCTACCTACGGTTTAAATATTTTATTGTATTAAATATATACAATGGGATTGTGCACAAGTTCTAAAAACTTAATTCGCCCTCTCCCTACATGTAATATCACAAAAAATGAATTAGACGTGTCCAACATTATGTACAGAGTAAATTAACTCACAAGATAGAAATATAGAAATATATACTGCTAAATTATTTTCTATACACATTTTAAGTATAAGCACAATCCTTTTTATTTACCAGAAAGCTGAACATAACAATGAACAATAGAAAAGAGATACTCATTTTCAGATACTGAGTGAAGTTATGACCAAGGTTAAAGTTTTTCGAAAGTAGGTCAAACTCCAAGGTCAAGGTCAAAAGGTCGAAGTGGTTGGTATCCAAAGGAAGGCCTTGTCACAAAAAATACACATGTGAAGTTTGAAACCCCAAGCACTAACTGTTCAGAAGTTATGGCCAAGGTTAAAGTCTCAAAATTTTGCAAAAGTGGGTCAAACTCCAAGGTCAAGGTCAAAAGGTCAAATATGATGGTACTAAAAGAAAGGTCTTGTCACAAGGAATACACATGTGAAATATGAAAGTCATACCTCCAACCAACCAAAAGTTATGGGCAAGTTTAAAGTTGACAACAGACAGACAAACAGACAGACAGGACAAAAACAATATACCCCCGGGATCTTTCGATCCCGGGGCATAAAAATAATGGTGTGTGTCTTCTACCTTACCACAAGAGCATAATGGATTCGATATTATGTTACACCTATAAAGATCAACGTTTAGCACACAAATGTGTCGAAGTCTAGTGTGCAGTATATTGTAGCTACGGAAGTGAATGGTTAAAAAATAACAATATACCCTTATCACCTGCATATGGGGTTTATACCTCCAAGTTGATTCGATAAGTACATGCTCTGCGTACAAAACAGTTTGGATTTCTAAATCGAGACAAGCTATTGACAAACAAGGATATCAAATGTTTCATTTGAAGTCTTCATTTCGCAAATTTTATCGTTGATACAAAAACCTTGTCAGCAAATACAATCTATCATTAAGTCAAATGCTGACTGATGTTTTTCATACTAATGACCGGTAACCGGTCGACAGGGGATGCTCACTCCCTCATGGCACCTGATCCTACCTCTGATGTTTTAAGAGGTCCGTGTTTGCTTTGCTTTCAATTTGTATTGTTTCAATGGACTTTTGAACTTGATTACTGTTCGTTATTTCCATATTTCACTTTAAAATGCCTATAGACGGCACGTTAACTTTACACAAACTTAGTCAAGTAATGTAAATGCTACATATACGCACTGTTGTCATCTTATAGTTGTGTATTAATGTATCGTATTCTGATCTGTAAAAATATTTTTCTGATTTTGTACAAAAAAGAGATTTTAGACAATCCCCTTACTTGTAGCAATTACTAAAAACGTTTTGTATTTGAGACTTAAAAAATGGAGTTAATTTAAATCAGACGTCAATTACGCGTTTTTAAGTCTCTGAATGAGTTATAAAGATATCGGAAGTGATAAAGTATCTTCTAGATTTTAGTCTGAGCAACAAAGTATATACAAATATGTGTTTTGATAACTTGCTACAATTTATTAATCAGTATGTTATCGTGCCATAATGCCCTACACACCTCCCCAAATATTTATTGGTAAGTTTATTTGATTTTTTTTGCAATAACTGTTAGCTGTATGGATTTCTGCATACCGGTAAGTGAAATGAAATTTAAAAAACCCAACTAAGTACAGAAAATTAATAATGCATATGCATCATTGTTTCAGGTATTGGTGTTTATGTAGTGTCACAGTTTGAGATACCGATTTTATATTCTTCTTCCGATATAATAATATTCCACATTTTAAATTCAAGAAGTATGCTTTTTGAAGATTTATAATATATACGTAGCTAAAGAATGATTCTCTATAAGGTCATTTTCCGGCCTACGATAAAATCACTTTAAAACAAAATTTTATGTAACTTTAACTATTCTGTTTTATGATTCTGATGTTTGTTTTTCAACATCGATCACCTAAGACTTTCGCGTAGACTGAGGTCCCGTCAATAACGAAGCACCAAGCATAATTCAAAATTATGACACTTCACCTAAAGCGGATAATCTCTTTGTCTGGGTGAAAAATTCTAAAAAGGCGTAAAGCAACATTCAATTATGAGTCACATGTGACTTTAGAGAATCCCTCTTCCCCTTGGTATTTAATTTTTTAAGACAAAACTGTTGTTCTTGTAGCTAATAACACTACCAAAAATGTGTGTTGCTTCATGAAATCCTAATAAATTGAGTCTTACCAACGCCCAGGTAAAACAAAATACTTCGATCCTATGTCACTCATATGGAAAAAAAATATGAGGGTCCTTCTGAAAGGTTGAGCAGAGAATTCCCATTATGAAACCATCCCATCAGTAATTCCCTATCTATAAAATTTACATGTGTACCTATAGAAAAATAAGTTAATGACACAATGGCAAATGTATCTTCCCACTATACAATAAAGATAGCTTTAACTATTTCTAGCAATGACAGATATGCGGTACTCCTAGGGAATATATACAAAAATATAGCATAAATAAACTAAACTATAATAATAATAAAAATGTTTATCATTAATAGCTTATATTCACACCTTAGTTTGTAAAAAAGTATTTTCTTCTTAATTTCTTGCAGACAGTTCAATGAGAATTGTCTTCACGTGTAATTTCATACATCCGGTCTTTCCAGTCCTTTGATTTTAGATTGGGGGGGGGGGGGGGGTAAAAATTGACATTTTTTGAATGAAAATGCATGACTGACATTTTTTGTTTATTCAACAGAAACATGTACTCTAGCTGAAAGTTGTACTCTAGCTGAAAGTTTATAATATAAAATAATCTATATAAGCTGATGGCCTTCATTTTCATTTATTAGATTTTCCTGTAAATATCATAAAAATAAAGCGAAGAATCTTTATTTACATGTCATAATCACCTTTAACCAACTTCATAATCTGGTAGTCAATTTTTATGTTTATAAGAAGTTTACCTCTTAATTTTGGAGTTGGTTAAAGGTGGTTATGACATGTGTAGAACTTACCTAACGCACCCACCCTCTTGAGTTTTCCTATTATCCTAATGCTAATATGGACCAATAGTACATTACTTTGTGACCTTATATCATAACAAATACTATAGCATTATTAACCAGTCAACATTTATCATTAAATTGGATCATTAGCCTACTGATTCATGCAGTTTTTAAAGGAAAAACACCACTTGAAAATTTGAAGTCATTGTAGGCCGCAAAACGGTCTCATATAGAATGGTCCTTTATAATAACTTATAATTACCTGTGATCTGTCCTGAGATGATATCTATAATGATATGTGTTTTCTATTGACAAATAAGTTGATAATACAAGGATATCGACAATCTCGTTTAAAGTCAACATTTTGCAAATTCTTTGGTCGATACAATGACATTGTTTGCAGATACAATCTGTTTTTAGGCCGAATGTTGAATAACTCCTTCAATGCAATTTTTAGTCCATTATTTTCACACTAACTTGTCTACGGTTTTGTCCATTTACCCAACCATGAAGGGATTCACAGCGGGTGTGACCGATGGACAAGGGATATTTACACCTTAATGGCTTCTTATCCCATCTCTGTTTTAAGAGGTCCGTGTTGGCTCTTCACTATTTGTATGGTTTAAATGGACTTTTAATACGGTTCGTTTATATATAATTACAATGATTAGGTTCAACCGCATATATTTTAACTTGTAATAATTAATTTTAAGTTTCATAAATATGTCCCAGAAAGTGCTAAAAAGTTGTACAGATCTATAAGGATGATTGCAGAAAATCCAGGCATCTTTTGTGTGTGTGTGTGTGTGTGTGTGTATGTGTATCATCTCTCGATCCTTAGTGCACGGTAATGCTGATACATTGTTAACAACGTCATACTATTAAAAAAGTCTACCGAATTTGTCATTTTGGTAATAGAGGTTTCTGTGTTAGAAATCTCGAACTATGTCTAGATACAAGAGACCAAATCATTTCACAACAAAACACGCTAAAAATTATTTTTAGGAACAAAATCCAGGAAATTTGCTTCAATAACCTTTTTTTCGACACATTTAAAAAAAATGTTTTACTATGGTAAGTCTAATTCCTATTGTGTGAATGGTCAAAAGGAGAGAAAAAAAGTGCATTTTACTGTTTTTATCTATGGTTTATTCTACTAACTTCACCACTTTCCTCCAAAAAACCAAATTTTTGATGATTTATATAAATAAACATTGAAAATATCCGTTAAAATGTAAAAGTATCAATACAACACCAGACCGCTTTGTAAATCAAAGTTCGCAGCAATAGTTGTGAAGAGTCGATCTGAAATGTTTCATTCTTTGATCTTGTTTAATTTCTAATATTTAATGATTGCACGAATCTTTGAATGATTTTTGGGCATCATATGAATTCAAGACTATAGACAAGGAAAAGTGCTTATGCGATGTCATGTAAATTTTATGTAAAAATTGAGCAAACCAATTTTCCCTGTATATAATATCACTAGAAAATACCGTAAATACTTTTATTCGCATGCGAGGAATTATATTCGTGAGTTTTGCGACCTTAATTATTGTACTCCTAACTATTTCTTGTCGCAAACATTTTATATGTGTATTTATGTAGAATTCAAACTGTTGTACGGCACAGAAAAGTCGTCGCAAATAAAAGTTGATTTACAGTATTTTTGTAACTGTTGAAAGAAGTTCCTTGTATATATAATATAGATGTATATAAATTTTAATGTAGTGATAAAATTTTAGTGTTCGACATGTAATTTTAATAATTGGTCAATTGTTGTCAGGTTTATTTCTTCTTCTTATCCAATGCACCACCATTCGTGGATTAAGCTGTCCTCAAACTTTTGCTGAACAGAAGGACAGAGCTTCCAACTGTATATCTCAAGATTTGTATCACTGTTTGTACAATGAGAAGGGCGAAGTTGTTGAGATTTGTAAACATTCAATTTGGGTACCTGCAGGTAATTTTTAAAAAAAAAAATTCTCAACCTACAAAGATATATCACTTTAAGCAAACATTCTAAATGGAGAAAAATTTTACCCATATTAAAAGTTTCATCTTATTCTGGGTTGTCAGGTTTAGGTCTAAGTGAAATGAATGTTTCTGTAGATCTTTACTTTTGACAAATCTACAAAAGACACAGATCTGTTTAACAACTTTCGAGTAAGATGAATTATACAATTTATTTACTTGCAGTATAATTGCAAGTAATTTTTTAAACCTTTATAAAATAGAATTGTATATAGATGATGAAATACTCGTCCAGCATGTTATAAATCTAAGGGGAAAAATCTTTTGTTACTTTTTTGTAAATTTCCATCCAAACTCACAAAAAATATTTTTGAAAATCTTTCTAAAAGCATATAAGTAAATAGGACAGGGAGAGAGGGAGTATCTTCTGTCTTTCTATTCTTTTTTGTTGTTGTTATTGTTGTTGTTGTTAACATAAACATTTTCTCCAGGTAACTGTCCGGAATACAATACTGGAGCGTCCAAACTTAACTATGCCGCCTGTCAGTCTAATAGAGGACAATGTCCACCAGTTTCATTCCTCTCCAGCGATCTTTTCAAATGTAATATTTTCCTTCTTAAAGATATAAATATTAAGCTGAAATTAATCTGATATCTTACGATCGGTAATTACATTACATACTTTAAATGCGAAATGACTTAAATCTTCTTCAGATTGATGGCCCATAAGTGCCTACCTGAAAAAACAAAAGTTGAATTTATTTTTGAAATTATATTATTTATTTTATGTTTTATTTATTCCAGACTTAGGATGTGTTCCTTTTCAAAGGTAAATTTTGTCAACCTTTCTGAAGGAGTGATTGATCCGTTATATATAAAATTGACGATTGTTCTTACTGTACAAATTATTTTACAGAATATATACCACTCCCCTTTCGGTATTAAGTTCAACACACAGTGATATAACCGAGAACCAAACGGAAGAGACAAGCGCCACAACATACACCATTGTGCTATGTATAGGGATTATTGGCTTGGCTATTGTTGGCCTTGCTATGTTCATTTCCTGTAAAAGAAGGCACAGACTGCAAAAAGGTATACGAATACTGTCATGTTCCAGAAATTCCTTTTTCCTTCATGAAATATGAAGATAACGAAAAGTAACCAAGCTCAAAAGCTTAAGTTCATTGGAAAAACACAAACTGGGAACAGAGCAAACACAGAACTCTAAAACATTAGAGATTGGATCAGGTCCATGAAGGAGTAAGCAGCCTCTGTCCATCGGTCTCACCTGCTGTGTGCTTCTTGTCATGATAGAGCAAACAGAAAAATTCCCAAACAATTCAGCGTGAAAATAATGGTCAAACAATTTGTATGAAAAAAGTCAATTAACATTCGACTTAACAATAGATTGTATTTGCTGACAAGGTCATTGTATTGGCCATAGAATTTGTGAAATGCTGATTTTAAAGGAGACTGTTGATATCCTTGTATAATCAACTTATTTGTCAATAGCTTGCCTCGTTTTAGAAATTGTTGACTCCAGCTTCTCCTCGTCAACTTTATTTATGTAGTAATATTCCACAATCATCTACATATAGTGTTTACGTCTCCCATCTTATTCGATACGCAGGAGCATGCTCTACATACGAACAATTTTAAAACACATTTTAAAAGACGTAAAAACATAGAAAGACATTTGACAAATACATTTCATACTAATTGTTAGCCATTGTATTTTAAACTAAATTTGACTAAGGATTATTCCGTCTACCTGATCATTATATACATGTATAACTCACAGCTGGTGTCACCTGTCAACAGGGCATCAAAAGGACATGCAGTTTCATTGTTATGACCTTAAATTTATAAATAAACCAAACGAGAACTAGGATGATCTGAAAAACAGCTTCAGTTTACTAATAGACCTTTGAATCTAGATGTGCATCGTTTTATTGAATTAAATCAGGCCTTGAAAGAATCTCCCCTAAAATGCCTTGTACCAACTTGTGCATACCAAGTAGACTGTGTAACGAGTTGAATTGCGTCAAAAACCTTCGTGTGCGTTTCACGTGAAGTATCATATTACCAATAGCTGTACAACCATTTTTTAATCTTTGAAACAGTGTTGAATTCGCACTTCTAATATCTTAACAAGGGCAATGGCAATATCTAGATTAGCGGAATAGGATTCTCTATGGGATCAATGGTGCCAAACACATCGAGACTTATGCCCTGTTCACACGGAGAGTTTAATTCGCAGTAAATTAATGCGAAGTAAAATGATGCGAATTAAACTAATGCGAATTAAATTGCGTTCATACGACAGCTAATGCGAAGTAAACTAATGCGAATTAAAATTTTATTTCTACTATAAGGCTATTCAGTAAGGCTATTATGACGTCATTTGCAAATCACGTCACCTTATGTGGAGCAGATATACATTTGACATAATTCCATAGTGTCTGTACAGTTTTTATTGATTAACATAGTTTTCCTTTGTTTTCCACTCAAAAATAGCACAAATACCTATATTTGACCACCGACATGTGGCATATGACTTAATTCTGCCTTTACGCATGCGTCAAAATTTAATTCGAATTAGCTTCGCTTAGCGTTCACACGGAGCTAATGCGAAGTAATTTAATGCGCAGTAAACTAATTCAAATTAAACTAATTCGCATTAAATTCTCTGTGTGAACGCGGATCAAATTTAATTCGCAGTAACTTACGTTTAATTCGAAATAATTTAATTTTGTTTGTATTCTAGCCTCTGACTGGTTAATATCCAAAAAGGAACACAAATTATTTAAGAAATAAACAACAATGTTAAAAAGTTCTCTGGGAAATGAACTTGGTTGGTCACGTGATCAAATCCTGTGAAGCCCGAAGGGCTTCTCAGAAGATTTGATCACGTACCAACCAAGTTCATTTCCCAGTGAACTTCTTAACATTGTTGTTTATTACTTTTATTTACATTTGAGACGAATATTCTGAATAGGACTGCATTTATTACACGAACGGCCCGCCGTATTGCTATGTTGTGACGCGCAATGACCTAGAAGTTGTTTGGTCTTGAGAGTTCGCCTCGCTCCAACATTTGAATACTTACATTGATGTTTAGCAGTCCAGTTCAGGAAATATCTGTTCATAATGAAAAAACAATGATCGCTACTGGGAATTATCTTACTATTATTGTACGAGTTCTTTATATATAAAGTCAAAAGCGGTGCTATCGTCTTCAGTTTACATACCTTCAAAGGAATTTCGGGTTAAAGAGGTAAGCGTGATTTTAGGCTAATTAGAAACATTCTTCACACCGAAGAAAGATCTAACGATCATTTGTTGAACGAAAAAAAAATATATGTGTCAATAATTTTATCTTTTTCATCGCTTTGACGGTTCAGAAGTTCCGAAACCAGTGTCACTGTGACAGAAATATGTAGACAAGATATCGTCTCGCTGTGTGATTCGGTCACGCCATGACCTCTGACCCCCTAATAAGTTCATACAGAATTGAACATATTTTCTCTTCTATAGGTTCATCTAAGAAAAATATTTGCAAATGTAAATAATTCTGTTTATTTACATTTGCAAATATTTTTCTTAGATGAACCTATAGAAGAGAAAATATGTTCAATTCTGTATGAACTTATTAGGGGGTCAGAGGTCATGGCGTGACCGAATCACACAGCGAGACGATATCTTGTCTACATATTTCTGTCACAGTGACACTGGTTTCGGAACTTCTGAACCGTCAAAGCGATGAAAAAGATAAAATTATTGACACATATATTTTTTTTTCGTTCAACAAATGATCGTTAGATCTTTCTTCGGTGTGAAGAATGTTTCTAATTAGCCTAAAATCACGCTTACCTCTTTAACCCGAAATTCCTTTGAAGGTATGTAAACTGAAGACGATAGCACCGCTTTTGACTTTATATATAAAGAACTCGTACAATAATAGTAAGATAATTCCCAGTAGCGATCATTGTTTTTTCATTATGAACAGATATTTCCTGAACTGGACTGCTAAACATCAATGTAAGTATTCAAATGTTGGAGCGAGGCGAACTCTCAAGACCAAACAACTTCTAGGTCATTGCGCGTCACAACATAGCAATACGGCGGGCCGTTCGTGTAATAAATGCAGTCCTATTCAGAATATTCGTCTCAAATGTAAATAAAAGTAATAAACAACAATGTTAAGAAGTTCACTGGGAAATGAACTTGGTTGGTACGTGATCAAATCTTCTGAGAAGCCCTTCGGGCTTCACAGGATTTGATCACGTGACCAACCAAGTTCATTTCCCAGAGAACTTTTTAACATTGTTGTTTATTTCTTAAATAACCTGGTTTGGTATGGGGACACCCCCCCCCCCCCGACAAGCAGCTGAATCATCTGTATCCATACAGTCCTCTCATTAACAGTCCTCGGGATTCATGGAAAACTCCAGATTTAATAAATGTACCTTTAACTTCAAACAATAATTCGATCTTACCACATGTAAACGAACAACATGGCTGCTAGGCCTATGTATCAGTTTTTACCTCCCCTCGCTTCCCATCACTTCCGTTACTATGGTTGTATTATTGAGCGGCAAATTTAAACTAATAAAAAGCAACGAAATTTTACACCCATAGTTATTTAATGATTTTAAAATTAAATTATAAGGAATGACTCTAATTCTTGGCCAAATTATTCGAGTACAACCTGGTTTGGGTCAGTTTACGCTGTTTTATAATCCGCTTCGCGGATTATAAAGCGTAAACTGACCCAAACCAGGTTATACTCGAATAATTTGGCCAAGAATTAGAGTCATTCCTAAATTAAACTCTCCGTGTGAACAGGGCATTATTTCCACAACATGGCTATTCAGTGAGGCTATTATGATATCATTTTCAAATCACGTTATACATTTGACATTATGTCACAGTGTCTGTGCACCTTTTAGTGATTAACATAATTTTCCTTTGTTTTCCACTCAAAAATAGCACAAGTACCCATATTTGACCATCGACATGTGGCCTGTGACTTATGCCCTGTTCACACAGAGAGTTTAATCGAATTAAATTACTTCGCATTAGCTCCGTGTGAACGCTAAGCGAAGCTAATTCGAATTAAATTTTGACGCATGCGTAAAGGCAGAATTAAGTCATATGCCACATGTCGGTGGTCAAATATAGGTATTTGTGCTATTTTTGAGTGGAAAACAAAGGAAAACTATGTTAATCACTAAAAACTGTACAGACACTATGAAATTATGTCAAATGTATATCTGCACCACATAAGGTGACGTGATTTGTAAATGACGTCATAATAGCCTTACTGAATAGCCTTATAGTAAAAATAAAATTTTAATTCGCATTAGTTTACTTCGCATTAGCTGTCGTATGAACGCAATTTAATTCGCATTAGTTTAATTCGCATCAATTTACTGCGAATTAAACACTCCGTGTGAACAGGGCATTAATTCTGCCCTTACGCATGCGTCAAAATTTAATTTGCATTAGTATACAGTTAAAGTATATCATTGAGGGAGTTAGCAAGATTCCAATTCCCCAAGGCCAGGACTATTTCCCGAGGCGAAGCCGAGGGAAATAGTCCTGGTCGAGGGGAACTGGATTCTTGCTAACTCCCTCAATGATATGCTTTTAACTGTTTTATTATATCGATACAAACGTAAAATTTAAAGGATTCAGATAGCGTGATTTCAAAGCAGGGATTAGCTCACTGAACTAACACACGGGGATTAGTCCATTCACATATCATACCTATGTAAAAGTAAAATCCAGAGGATTACGGATAACCGGGAATTAGCTTTCGAAGCAGGGATTAGCTTACTTGACTAACACACGGGGGTTAGTCCACTCTTAACGATTTCTAGGGAATTAGTCACATCTAACGATCTAATGTTATACAGGGAAAAAATCAGTAGAGGTATAATAACTTCGCTTAGCGTTCACACGGAGCTAATGCAACTTAATTTAATGCGCAGTAAACTAATTCGAATTAAACTAATTCGCATTAAATTTTCCGTGTGAACGCTGATCAAATTTAATTCGCAGTAACTTACGTTTAATTCGAATTAAACTCTCCGTGTGAACAGGGCATTAAATGCCGTCCGAATAACTAATGATGGTTTTGAGATCCCTCTGTTTGTTACCCATTAAATTCTGTGCAAGATCCTGCTCTGCACCTACAAATGAAAAAGGACAAAGCGTTACAGAATGAAGAGTACAACCAATTCTCCAAGTAATTTTTCTTTCCGGACACTGGAATTCGATACTGTTAGAAAAAAATGATTTCAGTGATTTCAAGGTTTCAAAGAGTCTTTTAGACCATAAGTTCATTACCGATTGATTGATTAATGTTTAACGAAAAGTCGGCAATATTTCAGACATATTTCGGTAGAAGTTCAGTATCAAGTTGCAAATTAACTATATAATGATTTGTCTCTACAGCGAACCAAAAAGCTGACGATGAAACAGTTTTAGAAAATCTGGTTTCCTCAAATGAACAAAACAACACCCACAAGGACAGCACACAAATAAAAGGTATTTTATACTGTTCAGATATCTATAAATAATGTGCTTATCATATCCTGAAGTTGATATTAAAAAGATGTTTGAGTTTCTGATTGACAATAACTATGTAGTGTTTGGAGATCTTAAGTCAAAATCTTTATGTTTTATAAAAATGTTGTAGAAGTCAAGCAGATTAAAATTAAAATATTTTCAATATTGCTTCACGACAGTATTTTAATCTGCTAATTTAGAGATTTATTCACTAATTAATAAACCTTTAACATCCAATTGAAAATCTGACTTAAGTCAAAGTCTTTTTCATGATCCTGAGCCTAGGTCTTCCAACAATCTGTCGGAATTTCAATTAGTACCAATTGCGCCCCATTACTATTAGCAGATCTATTTTTGTATTCATATGAAGCAGAATTTATTCAAAAACTTTTATGGTCGATACAATGACATTGTCAGTAAATACCACCTATCATCAAGTCAAATGCGGACTGGTGTTTTTCATACGCATTGTTAGGCCATGATTTACACACTGAATTGTCTGATTTTTCCGTTCTTCCAAATCATGATAAGGAGCACAGGCGGGTGTGACCGGCCGGCAGGGGATGCTTACTCCTCCATGGCACCTGATCACACCTCTGATGTTTTTGGAGGTCCTTGTTTGTCCTTGTATTTTTTAAATTGAGTTTGATCTTGAATACTGTTCGTAATCTCCATATATCATTGCTATGGCCTTCAACTCAACATTTATCAACGACGTTTTATCAATTAACAATGATAACTTCGATTCATATGTCCACTCGATATATCCCAGTGAACTTAAAAAAAATACCAGAGTCTGACACATCTGTTTCTAACATGTATTTGGATATTTTACCAGAAAAAGATGTTAATGGTAACCTAACAACAAAACTTGATGATAAACGTGATGACTTCAACTTTTCTATCGTCATCTTCACTTACTTAAGTAGTAATATACCCTCATCACCTGCATATGGGGTTTAAGTCTCCTCGTTGATTCGATATGCAAGAGCGTACTCTACTTACGAACAATTTCTTAAACGAGGCAAGTTATTGACAAACAAGTTGATGAAACATGAATATTAACAGTCTCCTTTAAAGTCATCATTTTGCAAGTCCTAAGACCGATACAAGGACCTTACCAGAGATACAGTCAATCATTAAGACGAATGTTGACATTGAATTGTCTATGGACTTTCCCTTTTTCCCGATTATGACAAGATGCACATGGCGAGTGTGACCGGTCGGGAGGGGATGCTTACTCCTCCATCTGATCCCACTTTTGATGTTTTAAGAGGTATGTATTTGGTCACTCCTAATTTGTATTCTTTTTATGGACTTTTGAGCGTGATTGCTGTTCGTTATCTCCATGTTTGATCCTACTGATTTTATTCCTGTAACGATATTAGTACAAACATATTGGCCAGGGACTATCAATGTACGATTCAGGATTAATTGTATGATATTCTTATAATTTTATATACTATGGCCGTAGTAATGACAAATGCACCAAAGGCTCCAAAAAGGAATCTTGTAAAATTAGTACACATGCAGCATTCTTGCAACCAAATACATGTATATCTTAAAAATTTTATTTTTGAAAATTTTGGTATTTGAAATGGGTATATAGAAAAAAGTGTTTCGTCGAATTTAATCAATTAAAAAGGATTGACAAGAAACTAAGTTATCTCTCTAATCTTTCTTTTTCAAAGTTCCCAAAATTGCCCACCTCAAAATAATTTATCAGTACAAAATAAATCAAACAAACCTACAATAATTTCTATCCAGCCTTTCAAATACTATCTCACTTAAAAAGGACATTGATGATTCTTGGTACAAGGGGGAGTGGAAAAGCAACATTAGCGCGGCATATTCAAGAAGAACTGAAAAATTACAGATTTAAGAATGCCAAAAATACCCATGTACAAAGTTTAAACAACTGGGAACTCTCTCATACCACAGAATAAATATTGTATTTTACGACTGTCAGACTGTGTGAAAAAAACTGGTACTTCGATGAATATATACCGACGCTTAAAAAAAAACAAATGGCGGAATAAACCAAGAAACGTCCAAGGTGTTATTTCATCATTTTTTTAAAGACTGGAATAGGTTTGGTTTAGATAACAAAAACGTATTTCCAAATTCCAATTATGGACGCTTCAAGAAAGCTTCAAAACAAAGATAAAACGGAACTTATTAGTCCCCTGCCGGTGAAACCGGAGGGGACTATTGGTTTCCTCCGAGTATGTCTGTCTGTCCGTCTGTCTGTCTAGCTGTCCCTCTGTCTGTCTGTCAGGCTGTCACACATATTTCGGGACTTTTTTTCTAAACGCTTGCAGATATTGAGCTGATTTTTGGTATGTGAGTGTATCTTGATGAGTTACAGATCAAGTTTGCATTTTGTTTGGCTTCAATGATTTTTGACGGAATTACGACTATTTCAATTTTTCAGGGTTTTCCGCAATTTTTTTCTAAACGCTTGCAGATATTGAGCTGATTTTTGGCATGTGACTTAACCTTGAGGAGTTATAGACCAAGTTCGCATTTCGTCCCGCTTCATTGATTTTTGACGGAATTATGGCATTTTCAATTTTTAGCGGGAACCAGATTACACTTGCCGGTAGGGGACTAGTATTGCTAATGCAATACTCTCAGAATGCTTGTTCTTTTCCATATCAACAAAAATGTAATAAATTCCGACAGCGTTGTTGAAACAAAACTGAAAACTTTGATCACGGAAGAAAAATTTATGGCATATTTAATATGTCAAAGATTGATTTTCCGGAAAAAAGTAATTTAATATGCAGATATAAAGGACTGCAATCAAATATTGATGAAGTATTACATGATCCTTTACAAGCTTTAAATGATTTTGAATGTCTAAGAAAATCAGGCGACATAGACAATTTCTGTTATTTCATTGTTTTAGTTAATGCTATGCTCAGTGGGGATATGTTTGTTTGTTAGTTGTTTAACGTCTTTTTCGAGAATTTTTCACTCATATTGAGACGCCACCACTTGCGGGTGGAGAGGGCTACACATTTTTGTTCTAATATTACTCGACACTTAGGTCATTAAGTGGCGAGGGGTCTTTTTCGTGCCAGTACCTACTGCGACACGGGACACCGGTTTATACGGTCTCATCCGATGCACCGGTTTCCACGGGGTTCGAACCCGCGACATGAATATTAACTCCTCACTTCGCGAATCTAGAGCAAACGCTCTAACCACTACTCCACGCGGGACGACTGGGGATATATTTAATATCAATGCTATAGATTCAGTTCTTGAAAAAATACTTATTTTCTGTAATAAGGATGGCATTTTGGACATATCACCAAACATACTACCTTTTGAATACCTTTCATTTGATTCTGGATACAATGGTGATTACTACGTACAACACACTATTGACTCTAAAAACCTATTGTGGACATTTGGAAAGGTTAAAAATGTTACATTTTAAGTAGTACAAAACACCCATTAAATCTATTTTAATTAATTTCTTTAAAACTACATGAGAATAATATCCCAATATTGTCAATGATCTCTGTAAGAAAAATAATAAGCTTTGACATGTTTTCGTCATATTTTCTTTAAAAATTGGAGACATTCTATATATTGGTCGCTTGGGACCTTACATTTTAAAATGTGTTTATGCTGTCTAAAAGCGATATAACAGTGTGTTCTTAAATGCAGTGTAACTTTTGATCCATAAATAGTAGAGGGCTGATATTTGGACATGCATATAAGGAGTCTCCATTCTTTATGTACAATAAAAGTCGAGGTCATATTAAGAGGTCAAAGGTCAAATATTGTGACGTTATATACTGAATCTTTCACTTCTTTGTCATTGGAATCCAAAATATATGTCACACCTAGATTTTGACTGTTTTTATTTTTTTGTATAAATCCATTCAGTCGCATATAAAGCCCTTATTTTAGCGTAAATATAGTTTTATAGCTTTGTCTTAAGAATTAAAATATGTAACGTGTTTTCATTATTACACTATTTTCTGGTTGTTGTATAAAATGTGTGAAATGTCTTATAATTTCTATTTAACTATTCAAAGTATATTTTCTTTAAATTGTGGCATCTGAGTCTATTTGTATTTGAGTCACTTTTTACCTTTGATGTAATTATTTTTTCTTGCTGTCAGACAGGTGTAAACCAATTAATTGTTCAAACACCAGATGTCATAACCGAGTACCTTGTTTACTCAAGTTGAGTTGTTTTAGTGAAAAGTTGTTTGTAACTGTCGTTTAATTATAATTACTCGTTAATTGCCTTTTCACTAATTGTTCTCTGAAAATCCTGAGTTATAATTTTTGATTGGTCCTTTTTCAAGAACTAATTCTTTAAAATGGGCAAGAGTTAGGAAATGCGCATCACATCTATGATTGCGCTAATAAAGACATAAAGTTTATATTTCCCACTCTTCGCCTCTATTTCTAGGTATGTACTGTATTAAAATTATTTACGTTCATTTTTTTTAAGACGGATTTTATTAATTTTGGAATTAAGTTCAGAATTTGGTTTCTTATTTTTGTCTAAAAATGTACACTCAACTTAGAACTTTATTTCATAATTTTCTTATTGGGTTTAACAATTAATAAGGATTCTTGTAAATACACTTTCTGCATTTATATCATGTTTTATTATTTTGACAATTTTAAATATAGTTAGCTAAAGGGAAATAATACAAGCATTTGCTTATCAACAAGTACAACTCTGCTATGTAGGGAGATAGAGTTTTTGTAATTCTTAAATTATGTTAATCGTTTCTAGAAGTACATGATGACGAGCAAAAATTCTATTCTTAAAACTTTGTAAGAGTTCAGATTTGTTAGCAATAAGTAAATATTCATTTCTCGAATTTTAGCTGAATTAAATAATAATTGATTTTTAATATGTTAATCTGTACATTGTTATTTCAATTTACTTTATTGTGGAAGTTATTATGTTCGAGTGTCACCCCGGTCTCAATTAATGTTTTTTTTTTTAAGTATATATTTTCCGTTACATTTATTTTAAAGAGACCGGGTTACTTTTATAAGATCACATCTATGATTGCGCTAATAAAGACATAAAGTTTATATTTCCCACTCTTCGCCTCTATTTCTAGTTCAAGGACAAACCTGATTGCAAGGATCGTCTTATTGACAAAAGATTGTCTCAATTTACGAATCGGGCACATTTGAAATAGAAACATACCCAAACCGTGTGAGACATATCTAAAACCATCGGTTCAATTTTCCGTATATTGACACATTTTAATCTGTGATCCATTTCAATCAATCTGTAGATTTTTTTTTTTTTTTTTTTTTTTTTTTTTTTAATAAAAGTTGAATAATGCGTTTTCTCTTAAGAGAACTTAAAGTGTAGCATATTTACATGTGAATTTTTAATTCCGGGGCTACGTATGTCCTAGTTTTACATAATATTTTACTGAAATTTTCCAGTATCAATATATTTTACTGAATTTTAGTAATAAAAAGGTTGCCTTTATAAAAAGCATCACACAGGTTAGCAATAGATCAATTGATAATTTTTAAATAAGGCACATTCTCAAGTCGAATGTCTGATTTCACAATCTTCTTACAGGGGTCTGATAGGCCATATTTCAAACTATGTTGGGAAAAAATGTGAGGTTGAAGTTACTTTATATTTCATATAGAGAGAGATTTTGTATCCTAGAACAAAATATCAAAGTTTTTTTTTAAAGATTGAATTTGAGGAATATTTTGACCTATCTAGGGTGTACTACCTTAGATTGAGAAGCACTTTCCAATGTTATTTTCGGATATAATCCATTCAAAAACAGAAGTTCAGACAGTCCTTGAGAACTACATGTACTTATTTTGAATAACAAAGACTTAATTTCTTTTTGATTATTATCTTTTTGATATATTTGCAATAAGAGACATTACTAATTGGTAAGAAAGTTTATCCTCACATCGTGGGTTCGAATCCCAATGCGGGACATGGAGACTTGTAGTACTTACATGAATCCCCAAAAATGTGACCACATCGTTAATTCTCGTCTTCTTTGTTTCTTACATTTTCGACAAAAAAACTTGTAGAGTGATATCTATACATAAAAACAAATTTGAAGATTTTTCCTTAAAATATGAATGTAGCGTCAATTACATCGATAATTTGATATTTAATGTAAGTATCTCAAAGAAATGTGGTATTTTATGAAGCTTAAATCAGTGCAATATAAATCGACCCGTGTTAATTTTTAAGAGAGAGATTGTCACTTTATATACGTATTCAATAAGGCAGTAAGTGGAATAATGGATCACAAATCAAATTAGATAAATACGCATGTTGTAAATAAGATAACACAACATTTGATTTACATGTAGAAAGGTACTAGCGTGTGTGGCAATTTTCTGGTTTTTACAAGTTAAAGTCTAAACCCTACATTTCCTACAGATGTAACTAAAGTGTTGCTTCCAACTTTTAATTATAAACAAACCTTCAGAGCCTAGATATTGAAAATCTAAAATGAAAAAGCTGAACGAACAGTGATCGATCTCAAAAAAAAAATAAAATAAAATAAATAAATAAATAAATAAAAAAAATTAACAATACAAATCTTTGAAAAGGGCATAAACACGGACCCTTGGAAATCCTAGAGGTGGGATCAGGTGTCTAGGAGGAGAAAACATCCCTTGTTGACCGGTGACACCCGCCGTGAGCACCGTGTATTGATAAGGTAGACGGAATATTCCATAATCAATTTTAGTATTAAAAAAGGTCTACCAATTTGTATGAAATACATCAGTCAAAAAACGACCCAATGGTACATTTCCTAACAAGGTCATTATAACGACCAAAAATTTTTCGAAATGCTGATTTTAAACAAGGTATTTGAAATCCCTGTATCAGCTTATCTGTCAAAAATCATCTTAAGTGTCTTTACTCTTCCTTCAACTATGGTCCCGCTGGACACCTCATAACTGGTGATGTTCAAAAAGTTTAAAATGACGACCTAAAAGCAATCATTTTAAAAGGTCCTAAATACAGGGAGCCCCAGTCCTTCAAATGGCTGCAGGACTTCATTTACATTAAAAATTCTGTCGAAGATTATTTCGGACATTGGATGAAATATGGAGAGGAAGACCTGAACACTTTGCCAGAGCAGATTAAGTGTTTTAGAAATAGATTAAAGAATTGTGTTTGAAGGTTAAATGGCAATATGCGAACCATCTATCCTTCAGCTTTTTCAACTAGGCATTCCGGCTTGTGCACCATGTGCCAACTTTGACTACTATTCAAGCATAATACATACAAAGCACAACACTATGAGGGTTGTTAAAGTTCGTGGACTATGCCAATCTTCGTTATACTATCTTCAAAAAATTTAAAATGAGAACATTATCATATGTTAAAATATTTATTTTGTTTCAGTGTGAAGTTTCATTCCATGTGATTTAATAGAATTCATGTTATTTAATTTTAAAATCAGCACGTTTTGTAACCACGGAGCAAACTCAACAGCACTGTAACCTCAAAAACATACCGACATGAAGTTCTCAAAAATACTATCCCTATACATTTCACACAGTATTGCCCTATACCAGTGCACTCATTAAAAACTTTTCTCTATCACTTGAAATCTATTTTGCTAACAATTGTTCCAGTAGCATTATTTTGTTTGTCAATGTTATATTTTTTTCACTGCATAAATGTGCTTTCACAAAATCAGCATCTGTGAAGCGCCAAACTTCAAGCATAACGTTACTAACTTTTCAATGTTTTTATAAGATTTTTACAGATAATCCGTTTTCTCAGAGATCACCATCGTCTTAGCAGAGTAGTCTATCATTCAAATACCGCTTGTACCATGTACACATATGCTTGGCTCGCTTTTGACATATTTCCTACTTCCTCTGGCTTTTTCAGAGTTTTTTTCTGGAATTTTCCAGAGTACAACACAAAATTGTATGGTTAGCTGCTGCTCCGTGACTTCTACGACGTCATCTTTTTTGCCCTTTTCAATGAGGACTGCCTATCTTCTGGAACTGATTTCTTCAGACATTATTTAGTGTCTTGATTGTAAGGTACAAAATTTTGACCTGCTCCGTGATCCGATTTTCGCATTTTTTAAGTCTAAATAAGTTTGAAATAAACCACGATATTTAAAAAAAAAATTTAATACACATCATTTGAATGTACTGATGAAATATTTCTTCCAAATTTGGATATAATATGACGTTAAGTAAAAAAGTTATGACGGTAGTCCACGAACTTCTGCTCCATATGAAAACAAAAAAAGTTCTGCTAATAACGGGGCGCAAATTGGTAATTCCAATAGATTGTTGGAAGACCTGGTCACCAAAAACCATGCACATAGATATTGTCAATCAGAAACTCGAGCATCTTTTTAATGTCAACTTCAGAGTACTTGTGTGTACAATCAGAATGTTTTTTAACAAAATAGTTTTGAAAATGACCAATGACAAGGTAAGTAAATTTACGAGTTCCATTTTTATTGAAAAAGCAGCTGTCAATGATATCAAAAAGCCTGGACTTTAATTTATCGTGGGGAATGGTTGTGTATAAAGTTGAAAAGTCGTAAGTTTTTAACCTGTTGATTTTGGTTAAATCCTGTGATTTTAAATTTTTCAAATGTTCCTTGGAATTTTTAAGTATCCACATCTGATTTACACCACTTCTCAAATATATTGTTGCACAGTACTCTTGAAAATTCTATATCACTTCTGTTATCTTATAACTTAATACTGATGATCTAATGTGCAGAAAGAAAAAATACCCTTAGAAGTATATGCTCTTTTAATCTCTCTAATTTGTCCAAAAAAAAAAAAATCAAATAAAAAAAAACAAAAAACAAGAGGCCCATGACCCACAACGCTCACCTGGGTAACTATGGCGCTTCTTCATTAACAGATTCTTTTTCCTACATATTCTTAAGTAAAACTTGTTCACATAAACTACCTGAGGATGCATCCATATAAATATGACTAAACATTACTTTGCTATTCTTGAGAAGAATTCTTTTCAAAATTTTTCTTATGTATTCCTTTGTAAAACTTTGATTGTCCATTGTGGCTTCACCCTACTCCCGGTGATCATGATATGAACACATTTGAGTCTACACTACCTGCGGTTGCTTCCTTATAAATATGACTTATCAAGACTTTGCTGTTCCTTGGGAAAAGATTTTCAAAGACTTCTCCTATACATGTTCCTATGTTTAACTTTGATCCCCCATTTTTGCCCCACGCTGATTTCAAGAGGTCATGATTTGAACAATTTCAATATTCACTAATTGAGGCTGATTCCATTCAAATTTCGTCTGATCATGACTTTGCTGTTCTTGAAAAGAAGACTTTTAAAGATATTTCCTATATATTTCAATGCATAACTTTGATCCCCTATTTTGGCCCCAAAATGCCCTCAGGGGTCATGATTTGAACAATCTTGAATCTACAATACCTGTTCTATACCTGCTTCTATATTAATATGACTAAGCATTGCTTTGCTATTCTTGAGAAAAATACTCCACCAAATATAAGAAATTCATAATTATCTCCCCTTGAAAGAGAATGTGGCACTTTATGTGAACAAATTGAAATTCCCTTTACATAAGAATGCTTTGTGGCAAGTTTGGTTGAAATTGGCTCATTGGTTTTGGAGAAGAATTCGAAAATGTGAAAAGTTTATAGACAACACACGACAGACAGACAGACGGACGCCGGTGTAAAGACGAATAATGACCCCCATAGAAAAATGACCGGGGTCATTTTTCGCCGTAAAAATGACCCCCGGTCATTATTCGACGTCGAAAAATGACCCTTTTGCCCGTAGAAAAAGTATCATCACCCTAAAAATTTACCCTACCTAAAGAAAAATGACCACCGTAGAATAATGACCCCTTATGGAATAAAGTTGAAATTTTAAATGGCCAAAAAAAAAAAAAATAAATAAAATAAAATAAAATAAAATAAAAATCAATCAATCAAGAGACATATTGGCCAAAATGCTCACCTGAGCTTAATTGGGAATAAATTGATGATATGTTGATCTCATTACATTATACAATTATTACAAATTTAAGGTCAATACGATGATTCAGAATCTAAAGGAGTAAAAGATTTATCGAGCCCAAAGCCGAGGTGAACATTGTTTTTCGATGGTGTAAAAATCATCGTACTAACAGTAAAAAACAGCAATAATTGTTTTATTATATTATTCAACGAATAAATTTCTTGTTTACATTTGCTCAAGTCCTAGCCAAACAAAGTGAGAGTATCGGAGTTAACATAAGCTTAACCAGTATTAATTTTGCATTTGAAATGTATTTAGGTGGAATGTAGGAAATAAATATCAGACATAGCATCGAAAGGGGAAATGGGGCATTATAAGAGGCAAAAGTGACAAGTTACCTTAGAAACATCTTTGATATACCCCTCAGAAAGTTTATTGATGTAAGGGGGATTTCGTTTTACTCCACTGTATCAAAAAGTTAATTGGAGGTAGAGCGTCCAGACTTGCAATGAACACTTTCAAGCAAAAAAATAAAAATTTACGTTCATGAAAATGGGAGGGGGGAGGACATCCCAACCCACCCCTGATTTCATGCTCCTGAATGTTATGTGCACCTTGTCCACTCAAGTAGGAGAGTTTTTTAACTACTGTATAAAAAAGAGGGGGTTGTTACAAAACTTTCAATGAACATTTTCAATCTAGAAATTGCTAAAAAATTTCCATTCAGAAAAAGTTGGGAGGGGACAATCTCTCCCCCTTCTCCTATTCTTTGTGCCTGAATATTATGTTCACTTGATTGGAATTTGAATTCAGGTGAAATAACTTTTCAGAATTGTTTTCAATCTATTTTTAGTTCAATGTAGGAAAAATAAATCTTTATGTTCACCTGGAAGGTCAATAAAATGGTCTGTCTTTAAGGATAAATTAAAAAAAATAATCTACTTCAATATACACCGTATTGAAATATTTCCATATTGATTTTTTTTTTCAAATTTATTTCCCAGATCCTACTTATTAACAATTTTTGATATATATATATACTAATAAGTTGGCAGCTGCCAGGGATGGGGCCCTGACTAAGCTCCATTACAAGTATAACATTGTAATTACATGTACATGTTGAATTTTCTTGATTTGAAATTAGCATTTCGTAGAATGCTTAGATAATATGTGCAAACAAAGTAATAAATATAATTATACAATTTTAAACGAACAAATACTGTATAGCTGTCAGGAAAATCATCGGTATTTTACATTACATATGTAAACAATATATATTTACGATATATAGAAGGGAGGTAAATCTATCACCATCTCAGAGTCTCTAATTTTACCTCCCTTCTTACGTACGTCCCGA
Source organism: Saccostrea echinata (assembly GCF_033153115.1). NCBI lineage: Eukaryota > Metazoa > Mollusca > Bivalvia > Ostreida > Ostreidae > Saccostrea > Saccostrea echinata. Next base: position 31,579,445 of record NW_026889779.1, read on the forward strand.
GGGCCTGGTCCCCCTCAAAGACATAAACATCTACATTTTTCTTAATAATTTTTTGAAAAATAAGGAATAATTTGTATTTCCCACAGCATGTAAAATTTCAGAATACTTTAAAATACAAGATTTTAAATTAAGTAATATTCCTTCAGCTGTTTCATCAACATTTTCTAATCGACAATACATTTTATATTTATATATCTTAAAAGCCATAAAAGACAACAGTAATTTATATATGAGAGTGGTTTCATTTCTAACATTGTAAAAACCAAAAATTATGTATTTCCATTTTACATCAAAACCTAGAAAATCACTCACTCTATTCCATAAAAGCTGCACATTTGCACACTCAAAAATTAGGTGCTTTGAATTTTCTACAACTTCGCTACATATTTTACATACGTAATTAGAGTTTTTGTTTATCTTGCTTACAAAATAATTATTTGATAGTATATTATTTATTAGCTTATAGTTAAATTCCGCGATTTGTTCATCTTTCATTAACTCTATCTTATTTATATAGATTTTTTCCCAGTCGCTTTTAAGTATATTAAACTCTTTATTATATTTTGCTTGCACAACTGGAACTTGAAATTTGCTCTTTAAAAATTCATTATAAAAGAATTTTGTTGAATATTTATTAAAGCATGGGGTATTTAATGACATTTCCTTATAATGTTGACACACATTGAAATCATATTTTTCTTCATATTTCTTGAAAATTGATTTTATTATTCTATATTCACATAACCAATTACTCTTATTGATTAATATCCCTGCCATTTCAACTGGTGATTTTAAAGTCCCATTTTCGGAAAATATGTCTTTAACAAACAATATACTGCTCTTAAGCCAATTTTTAAAGAAAATTGTTTTTCCTTTATATGAATATCTTAGATTTGACCATATCGGTTGTTTAAGAAAATTTTCAACATTGATGTTGTCTTGTATATGTTTGCATGCGTTGAAGCAGGTGAATAGTTGTTTATAGAATAAAGGCATATTTTGTATTATTTCGTAATTTTCTATTTTATTTTCCGTTGTATTTATCACATAATCGATATCTATATTTATTGGAATACAGTAACTATTTACGTAACTCTTTATGCAGTGACCCGTTTCTTTCAATCTACGAACCCATGTGGCTTTTAGTGCTCTAAACTTAGATTCAATATCAGTTATCCCTAAACCACCATCCTTAACATGGCCAACCATTGTGTTCCTTTTGATCCGATCAGTTTTATTCCATATAAAATTGAATATAAGTCTATTAATGTTTTTAATATAACTTCCATTGGGTGTTTCCAAAACACTTGCTATGTAAATGAGTTTTGCTAGCGCTAAAGAGTTTATTATAGTACATTTCCCAAATATTGTTAATTTTCTTCTCTTCCAAGATTCAAATAGAGTCTCTATTTCATGATAGACTTTCATCCAGTTCTTATTATAACATTCAATTTTATCATGACCTATATAAATACCTAGACACTTTACTGCCTAATTTGTTACTGTAATGCCCTCTATTTCTCTAAAAAGATTTTTTAAAGGACCAAGAAGAATGCATTCAGTTTTATTAATGTTTATTTTAGAACCTGCATGGATGCAGAAATTGTTTATAGTTTCCAAAGCTTGTTTCAGAGATTCAATATTTTTTAATGTCAGTGTCATATCGTCAGCATGCTGTAAATTTTTTACTTCTTTTCCCATGTAATCAGCTTGAAAACCTTCTATACTTTCATTCTCTTTAATCTTAATAGACAAAATTTCCGCAACAAAAAGATACAAAATGGCTGATATTGGACAGCCTTGTCTAATTCCTCTTTTCATTTTACATGTTTTTGAAATCCATCCATTATTCTTTAGTCTAAAGATAGGGCTGTAATACAGGGTTTTTATCCACTTTAAGAAATTCGGACCGAAATTAAATTTTTCTAAAGTTTTGAATAAAAAATTCCATTCGACTGAGTCGAGGGCTTTTTCAAAGTCTAAAAATAATAAAATTCCTTCTTTGTTATAGCTTCCACAATAATAAAAAAAATCTAGTATAAAGCGGGCATTCAATCCTATAAATCGGCCTTTTATATACGCTGTTTGTTCATATCCTATTTGCTTGTAAATAATCTTCTGTAATCTACGTGCAAAAATAAAGGCTATAATTTTGTAATCTGTGTTAGTAAGACTAATTGGTCTATAGTTTTTTAAAAGATATTTTTCCCCTTTTTTGTGTATTAGGGAAATAACTGCGAGTCTTTGAGAAAAAGTCATTTCTTCATTCAAGAAAATTTCCTTTAACATTTCATAAAATAAAGGGGATAATTGATTCCAAAAACATTGATAAAATTCGCTTGGTATTCCATCTAGTCCAGGGGCTTTATTTGATTTCATATTCATAACTGTTTCTTTACATTCAGATATTGAGGGGAAAACATCACATATGTCTCTATCCTTGTTAGAAAGTTTATTTACATTACAACCGTCTAAATATAGGTCAATATCATCGCTCGGCACTAATTTTGAAGTATAAAGATTTTCATAAAAATCACACATTGCACCAAGTATATCGTCATCATCGCTGAGAACATCTTTATCGTTTAAAATTTCTTGGATGACATTGTTTGTTTGGTGTTTCTTTTCTAAACTTAGAAAATATTTGGTATTTTTTTCACCATCACTAACTATTAAATTATGAGGTGAATTTTCAATTTCTTTTCAATGTGAAATATTAATTGTTTATAGGTTTTTTGACGTTTAATTGAAAAAGATATTGAAAAATCCTTGATCGACCGTTTCAAGGACTCCCACTTATCAATAGGCGTGCCTTCTCTTTTACTTATATCTTTGATCAATTCGTTAACTTGTGATTTATATTCATTACACTCTAAAAGTGAAGTATTAAGTTTCCAGTATCCCCTTTCTCGCTCGTTATTATGGATTGAAAAATCAAATTTTAATATTCTATGATCTGACATTCTGGTGCCGTTATTATGAGTACCAGGAATTCTACGGAGACAAAGTTGTTTTATTTTCATCAACAGAGTTGAACTAATAAAAATATAATCTATGCGACTCTTGGGGACGTTGTTTGCATCACACCATGTGTATCCATTAAGATTTACATATTTATCCTTCCACAAATCTGTCAATTCCATATGTTGAAGAATTTCTTTTAAAACCTTTGAACTTTTATCATTATTAATTCCGTCCATGTGACAATTAAAGTCTCCACATAAAATAATATTACTTGCATTGGTTGAATTATTTATAATAAATCTTTTCATACCTTTAAAAAAAATCAACCCTGGATGTTTCTTTGTTTGGCGCATAAATGTTTATCAACCTATAGGTGATATCACCAATATTAATATTAACCATTAGTTTTCTGCCATCACTGCTCCTATGTATACTATTTATATCCACATCTATCCCTTTTCTAAATAAAATAGACACCCCTCTGCTAAATGCAGAGTCAGAGAAGCAATGTATATAGACTTTCCATTCCAAGCACAATCATATTGAAAAACATTTTTTTCAACAAAATGTGTTTCTTGAATTAAAATGACATCAATTTTTGTATCATAAATCCAACTATAAAATTTATCTCTTTTTTCTTTAGAATTTAAACCTCTTGTATTTATTGAAATAAATGTTAAGGAAGCCATTTCAAGTGTTTTAAGATAAAAATCTGTAATTAAGTATAAGTATACCTACAAGTAATAGCTTTTCAAAAAGCTTGCCTGACTAATCAATCAATATCTATGGAACGTATATGCAAGAGAGGTGCTAAATGTTTCCGTCATCAAGGAGCGACATAGATGCGATACTTCATTACACAAGATGTACAATTGACTTTCTTAAATGTCATAACCAAATACTACAGATTAACGAATATCTAAGATATGCCACTATTTGGTCATTTATTAGTTAGCCCACGGGCTGACTAGTTACCTTGGGATGAAACTGCAAGTGCGCTAGCGTAGATTATAATCAATGGCAGATCCAGCATCGGCGCGCCGGGCGTGCCCCCCCCCCCCCTGTTTGAATTTTTTGTATGTAGAACTTACATGTTCATTATCCTAAAATCAAGGAAAAAACACCTCTTATTTGTAAGAATTCGACAGCTTCCGGGGGCTTCGCCCCCGAACCCCCATCAGGGCTTTGCCCTGGACCCACTGGGGTTTCAATACAGCCCCCCAGACCCCCTGCCTTCTACTGCGCCCTCCCGTTATGAAATTCCTGGATCCGCCACTGATAATTCTGAGGAAAAAATAGTTAGATGATTCTTTTTAAAGAAATTCATATTACATGTACTCTCTTACTAGAGGGCGCGCTTCTTCATGCACACTCCTTGGTCAGTGATGACGGCCTCTATTTATAGACTGGTCTGTTTTCCGTCGTTCTCGACGACGAAGTAAATTATGAACAGTTTTAACTGAGAAAGTTGTCTTGAAGTGTTTGAGACAAAAATGCTTCAATGCTGCTCTAGAAATCCAAGTAAATGACCTGTACACTTTATAACTAGCGCAAAACAAGATACTAATACACCCCCCCCCCCCCCCCGGGACAAAACTCACACGATGATGGTCTTACCATATACATGTATTATAAATGAGTTTAAAATACATCTTTATATACAGTTTTGAAATTGTTTAGTTTTTCTTTTCAATCGATTTCAGGACCTTTCTCATATTTATAATAACGTGCTTTTTTATGAAATGAAAACCAGTACAGATCATTATGTCTTCTTCATTTTGCCGATTCTTTACTTAGAACATTACGGGAGTGAAGCCCATTCCGCTACGGCTACTGACTACACTATTGTCACTGTATTAAAAGGAAACCCTTGTTCATCACAAAGCATGAAATAAGATGCTACTCGCGTCATGACTTTCTAAGCATTTTTAAAAACCTAACCTTGTAACGTACATTATTAATATATGTAATATTGAAAAAAAGGCTAGGTGGAAAACAGACTGAATCAAGAAGGGATGTCCCATTTACTAGGTGGAGGGCCGGAGTTTGTTTATGATTAGACTAGTCCACTTATTGGATAAATAGTAAGAATAATCAGCAAATCCATTGCTTTAGTGTTGCCTGTCCATACCAGGGGCGTAGCTTCCATTGTGGCAATGAGGCAACTGCCTCACTAGATTTTTAACCACCAACACTCCCTCCCATAGCAAAAAAAAAAAATTGTAAATGCCAGAATTCATGATACGAATAAACTTTTTCCGGATGTTACGCGAGTTACCAAACATTGCTGAGGATTGGAGTTCCTTAAGCAATTCTATAATGTACGTTCATACCATCAAGGGTTCGGGCTCTACCTCCATTACTGAAAACTCCAGGTAGGCAATGGTTGGAAAAAATTTAAAAACTGGTAAATGTTTGACAATTATAATTTTGAGGAAATAAAAACAAAAGTTAAAAAAATGTGTATTCATCTTAAAATGTTTTAGTTTTAGTAAACATATTTATTAACTCTTTTACCATCGTTGGAAACCTGCGGTCGGTCTAGCTTCTCTTACCTCGTGGGTTTCTGACGATGCTCTTTTAAATACTTTAATAATATTTGGTATCATATTCACGCTATAAAACCGGTAAAATTAACTAAACTTCTGTGCAGGAGAGGTCTGATAAAACACCCAAATCCATATTCTGTATGGAGGGGTGTGTGGTGCTCCCCCTCTACCCCCTACCCACCACCACCATGGCGCTGCCCTGAACCTACTTGGGGCCTAAGGCGGCCCCATACCCCCTGTCCCTATGAATTTGCCTCACTAGAATTTTAAGTCAAGCTACGTCCCTGCATACACAATGTGTTCTCTAAAAAAATGAGATAAAATTTACTGTTAATAAAAAAAGAATAAACTTTATTTATTTCCATAGAAGTTATCACACCCATTCAATAGAACAACCCGAGAAAAAGGCGCGAAGATAATTTACATGTGACATTTGGTGCAAAATGATTGTGTCACCCCTTTCATAGAAGCCAAATGGACTGATCCAGTAGTTTAGAAACGCAGAAAAAATGTTACACGGACATGTCTGTACAAAGAATCGCAAAGAATAAACATGTGCATGCAAAAAAATTGAAGGAATTAAACACATCATCATTTTGCATCAGTTATGTGATTCTTTTTTCTGCACACTGTATTTGTTTAAATGCAGGTAACAAATTCCGATGTAAATCAGCTTGCACAAAATCTAGTTCATTAAGAATGATCGCTTAGTTTCGGATCCCTGAAATATTAATCCTTATACTGCCTGACGCACGTGGCGTCAGGCAATAAGAGTTGATCCAAAGAAGTGTTCACTCTCAAGTCCTTTATTGGGAAAGCAGTAGATATGAAAGTCCCACACTGAAAATATTTCCATATAATTTTAACTGTCACTGTGTGTCTGACTTTGGGACTTTTTTTGTGATTTTTTGCGAGATCCAGAGTTGTCGCGCTTTTCTGGGGCTCTAAGCTCTGATAGCATACAGGATATATCGAGCTGAGATGAGTTTTTTGTCGTGCGCGGTGTAGAACTAGAACGCTGGGAATTACGTACTTTGTCGCTAGAATGGGATACAAGGACGTTTCCGAGGATTTCCCCTAATTTATTTTGGCCTGGCCATGCTGAGGGGAATGTGTGGATGGTTCCGTCTTTGTCCAATCCGGATGCCCAATAATCATCATAGGTTGCTTCAACGAAGATTGTCGACTTTTTTTCTTTACGAAGAGCCTCGCGAAAATCTGACACTTGATCAAATTTAGCCTCGATTATTTCGGTCATCAGAGCAACTTTATTAGATTCGAAGCTGTCAGAGGGCGAAATCATCTTACCAATCCGTTTTGCATCAAGAGCAGAAGACGCAGACTGGATAGCGTTGGCCCTGGGTATATCTCCGCTTCTTATAGCCTTCACATATTGAAAAGCGTGTTCAGATGATTTGTGTTGAACACCGAAAGCCTTAATTTCGCAAGGATAGAAGTTCGACAGTATATCTGAAGCTCCTGCAAACGAGACAACTTTGGGCAAAGGCTCTGTGTACTGGTCACATATCTCATCTCCCGGGGAATGTCCTTCCTTCTTGCAGGCTTTACATCTAGGTTGGTTAAGACAGTCTCGCTTATAGTGGGATATTTCCCAGCAATTTGTACATTGTGGAGTACGCTTATTAGAAGGCTGTCCGTAGTGGTAGATGGAACACTGCAAGCCAGCACATCTACATGTTCGGGGTAGAAATTTGCCTTCAGGGAGCGCTCTAACATATATAAAGCGATTTCCATTCAAGATCTCGGTCATTTTCCTTGTTTCAGGATGTCTTATTTTTTCAAACTTCAAGTCACTTGTGAAATTAAGATCAAATTGGTTTAACATTTTCATAATTTCATCATCATCTACTGACAGCGGGACACCTTTGACAGTTATCTTTAATACCTGTTCAGATGGATCTTTGATTCCTGCGGAGAAAGGGTTGTTGTCATAAACATTAATTTGTTTGTTACTTACATCAAGACCTTCTTGAAGAAGTTTTGATCTGCTCTCTAAGGATTTGACATAAACCCGCCAAAGATCCCTGTCTTTTTGAACACACAGAATATCTGACACAATTTTGCTAGCTTCAACAGATAATTCATAATCTGATATTCGGTCAACGCCTTTCGTTACGTTCACTTGGAGTTCCTTGTCTTTGAAATAAATAGGCTTAAGTAGCTCCATGTTTTTCATAGTTAAAGAAATAACGGTCAGGCCTTAGGGCTAGATTGGGCTAGTTAAAGGACCGTTAAGCCGTACACATGAGTGACTGTTCAGTAGGATAGCTATCGAATGTTCAATGTAATAACTGATCACTACTCACAAGGTACTCACAGGTTAAAGAACCAAACATTCATTTAAATAAATCCATCAAAATCGCGAACATCAAAGAAAAAAATATATATACAAAAGCGAAGGAAGCATAGGAAAAGTGTAGGAATAAAAATTCACTACAAAACTGTCTAAACTTCCCAAAAAAGCCAAAACACACGGAGCGTCGACAAAACACGTCCTCTCGGCTCAGTGTCACGTGGCAATCCATATTGATTTGACAAATGTATCACTGTTTTAAAATAGATTTCAAAAAAGTTATTCCTCTTACATGTATGTATCCTATTCTCAGACGACCATGTTAACAGACTTGAATGCACATTATACTGGGATTCTTTTTATTACTTTTATATATTTGAAAAGAAATTCCATAGACCACTATTTATACATAAAATTGAATGCACATTATACGATTGTATATATTTTAGACATGCGGAAATTTTATGTTCTTTTAATGTTTGCCACGTCTGCTTCGTATTTGGACGTTCAAATGACTATAGACGATGACAGGGGTTTCAATAACCTCGCTTAAAGTCAGCATTTCGTAAATTCAATGGTCGTATCAATGCCCCTGTCAACAATTATAACCTTAAATTGGGTCAATTTTTTGGCCTTGTTTTTATACTAAATTCGACAACGGAATGTCCCGTTTACCTGCTTTTTCATAGGGCTCACGGCGGGTGAGAGGGATGCTTACTCTTTCTAGGCCCCTGATCCCACCTCTGCAATCTTCGGGGGTCCTTTTTATACCCTTTTAACAGAATTGTATTGTTTTTGGATATTTTAAATCATTACTGTTCGTTATCTTCACCTTTTTTTTTCATTAAGAAATATATCCATAGTATGTTGTTCGCACCTTATATTATATCATTTGCGATACATTCTACATCATTTTCGCGATGCGGGTTAATCGCGGGTTCTTCCAGTGTTGATCAAAAGGACATTTAGGTTCAAACCTTGGCATCAATCACCTGTAATCATTTTTGTAGCACTCTGTTGGAAAATGGGTCATTTTTCAACGGGGGTCAATTTTTTATAGGACACACATATAAAAAAAAAATGACCCCTAGGGCTCTTTTTCTACAAAAAATGATTTTTTTCTACGGCTGGGGGGTCATTTTTTGTCGTTGAAAAATGACCCCCCGGTCATTATTCGATGGGGGTCATTATTCGTCTTTACACCGGACACTTTTTGGTCAGAAAAACTGACTTGAGTCTTCGGCTCAGGTGAACTAAAGCAAAGACTTGTATGATTCATTATTTTATCAAAGAATCTTATTTGTCGATTGAAAAAAATAGTGAAATGCTGTAAATGACTATTGTTTTATCGATCCTCAAATAGAAACAATTATTATACCTCTGTGAATTTTTTCTATATAAAAATATGACAAATAAACCTGCTATTTTTTCTGAACAATCCCTACTGTGGAATAGTTTTTGTGCTATTTGCCCAGGGTGAAATAGTCATTAAACTATTCACCGGCAGCATTCCATTTCCCTCATTTTTCATCTCAAAACTCTCTGGTTTGTGGTATTGTGACGTATCCGGTTTGTGACGTAACAAAAGTAAAGTCGGCTTCGGTATAATAAAACACCTATTTACTGACTATTCGGACAATAGCAAGTTTATCGTCCCCCTCGACAGCAACTATTTCCCTCGGCTGCGCCTCGGGAAATAGTTGCTGTCTTGGGGGACGATAAACTTGCTATTGTCCTCATAGCCAGTAAATAGGTGTATAAAAACATGAAGATGAAAAAACTGCCGAAACTTTGATTTCGCAATATCAAAACCGAATAGCTTTTGACCAGGACATGAATGATAATTATTCCTTTTCAACTACATTAAAACGGCAAGAACAATTGAGCTTAATACACGTACAAGTTACATATATACTTAGTATATGAAATATTTAAACATTTTATTTTATCATAATTATCTTTTTCTTTAGTAGAAAACTATCCGCCACTTGCAGTACTGCAGTCTATGGTTGAAAAGCTCAAGTCCAAAAAAGCAGTAATCATTATTGGTACATGGGGAAGTGGTAAATCAACACTTGCGAATCAAATAAGAGAATATGTAAAACAAGACCCACAACTTGCAAATGCTGAAAGCATAGGACTAAGTCATCTTAATAATTGGCAAATGGTTGTCCCAAAGGATAGGATTTCCATTGTTCAGCTAAAAGACTGTGTGAAGAACTGGTACTCCACAAACTATACATCAATAATACGACAAAATTTTGAAAACCTAATCAGTAAACGTCCACTTTGTTATTTTATCATTTTGATGAGATGTTCAGAATGGGATAGGTTGAATTTAAAAGATATGAACATTCCTTGTTTCGAAACACACACTATATTTGAGAAAAATAAAGAAATTCTGACAGAATGGTATCTAACAGATTATCTAATTTTCTTGAAAGTTGTGGAAAAACAAAACAAGTCAGGTGTTACAAAGTTAAAGCAATCCTTTTCAGAATATGGGTTTACTAGAAATCCGGGCATTGGTTTTCCTGGATTAGTCAACCTTATATGCAGAAATAAGCGGCTGCAATTAGCTGCACGTTTTGCGATGAAGGAACCAGTAAAGGCTTTGCATGATGATCTGAAAAGACTTAAAGACCCAGAAGAGCCATACAATTTGTGTCATTTTATCATTCTAGTTTATACTATGTTACGTGGTGGTAAATTCAACTTGAACTCTATAAACTCGGATCTACTTAACAAATTAAGAAAGCTGTACTCGTGTGAGGGTAATGACCCTATAGAAATATTTTGCGAAAAACCATGTGAGGAATATTTGAACATAGAGACTGGACAACAGGTTTATTTCTCCTTGGTACATGATATAGTAGCCAGAGTACTGTTTAGAGTTGTGTCCAGCAGAAACATTGACCTTCTAATAGAGGAATGTGATGCTGATCTCTTGTTAGACTGCATTGTAGTATACGGATATCAAAACCTCAAGGAACAACAACGATCAAATTTTGCAAAAAGATTACGACAAATTGAGCAAAAGAACGAAAGGCCAGATATCAAATACCACGTATTTCTTGAAGAGAAAGACTTTGTGAAGGACTTTCAGACCGCGAGTGAAATAAGCGCTGGAAAATAACGCAGTGCGTGTATTATTTCTATTCTTAAATGGTAAATATTTGCAACTTACATAATGAAAAAAAATGAAATCAGAAATAAATACTTTAAGTCGAGGATTTGCTCTGGATTTCAAGAAATTAAATGGCGACTAAAAAGCGACCCACAATTAAGATGGTACTTTTATTTTCCTATGAAATGTTTGATTGTTGAGCCTGAGTTTGCAGAGCTTATAATAGAAGCCTTGCATTCGTATATAACTTCATACAAATATTTTCACGCATCAAAACAAGAGACACTTTCACCAAAATACTCACTTAAGGGTGAATTGAAAAAGAATGACATATCAAACACATATTTATCGACCTTCACTAAAAATACAGGCAATGGTACATGTAATAAACTTCTATGTCTAAGCATATGTCTTTAGATATTGTCTAAATACCTGCAATATATCTCATTTATATATCTCAGGACAAAAAATAGTTATACCCAAAAATGATGCTAAAAATGACAGGAGTGCAACACCTTTTTGTGACATTTTGAAAATTCAATATTTTTTGAAGATCTGTGGAATAAATAATAATAATGGTTTATGTTGGAAATAAAGACTTTCCTGATAATATTCAATTGGATATTATCAGGAAAGTCTTTATTTCCAACATAAACCATTATTATTATTTATTCCACAGATCTTCAAAAAATATTGAATATAGAATTAGCACATTTTGTTCGACCAAGTAGTGGTCATTGGCTGATGCTTCAAAAAAGTTATACCATGTCAGGAGTGCAACAAAAAAATGTAGTGTTGTCAAAAACAGTGATTTTAAAAATCTTTATGACACTCGAAGTGTAAAACAATAACTGATATAGCATTTCAAATTTTAATATTTAAAATAAATCACAAGATCATTAATGAGAGTCAAGTATCTGTGCATATCCAATTATGTCTAAAATGCAACATTTGATGCTTTGCTCCAAGTTTGGAAAAAAAACTTTTATCATGCAGTATATGATTCTCCGATTTCTATTTTGGAAAATAAAGACACAAAGAACTTTTTAGTACATAGATTTATAAATTACAGGGTCTGTCTGTGTTTCAGATTTATATTTCTATGGTCAGGAGTGCAACACAAAGAACCAAGTTATATGATGAAAAGACTAGCTTCCATTCATACTGATAAATATTCTCTAATCAATAATGATCTATTTGAATAATTTAGTACTAAATTATTGATAGTTTTGTCATTAAAATCTCTCTTTTTCAATTTTATCAATCCAGATGTGTTTTATCTTTTCTTTGAATTTTTTTATTAATGTAAAAAAAAAAAAAAAAAAAAAAAGAAAAAAAAAAAAGAAAAACTGTACTTAAATTCAAGTAATTCCACCTTAAGTATTTCCATCCTCACAATTCCATGGGTTCTAAGTAGAGAAACTGCATTTATTTTCACTGAATATAGTTTGAATTAATAAATAATCACAAAAAATATAAAGGTTGCCATATCTTTTAAGATGTGAGACATAAATAAATAGAAACATATGTCAGCATTAACAATCGTATTTTTTAGTTAGCAGTATCATAAAAATTAATAATTGATTAAATAAAGAAAATATTCAAACTGTTAATTCTTTTACTAAACAATATTTGTTATTACTCCTATTGAAAAGCAAACCATGTATTTCTATGGAGTATGCATTTTAATTAATAACAGTTTCTACAACAACAACAACAACAACAACAACAACAACAAAACAAAAAAAAAAACCTGAGATATCACAGGAGGGTGGAAATGCCTTAACTTCGCTGAAACAACAGAACACGTTATGATGTGATTTATGCTTCACAAATCAACTTTAAAGTCTTTGTACCTTGAAGAAAAATATACTATAAAAAATACTTTTATCGTCTAAATATATTTTTAGCTCGGTTTTTTAAATAGGGAATAATTCAAAATACAAAGCCAAGTTTAAATACTTTTATGTGTTTTAACCAGAGGTATTAGACTATAGATATTGCACAATTTTGTTACCACTTGATGTTGCCTACACTTTTGAATTCATATGTTCTATGGTTTTACTTTTGAGTTTTAGTGCAGTCAGGAGTGCAACAAAACTGTTATTATCAATGAACTTCATCTATCTTTACTAAAAAATAAATTTCAGAAAATGTTTAATACTATTTTAGTTCAAATCAGTATGTCTATCGACAAATTACAGATATTGTTTGGACATTATACAGTCAATTCACAGAATAGTTTTTATCACTAAATAAAGTAAATATATATTTTTTAAATATATATTACACAAGCAAATAAACATATTTTGAAGTCTAGAAAAAATGAAAAACTTACTATAAATGATAAAAAATATCAAAACGACAAACTGATTTACAATCTTTGAATGAGTTATTGTGTGTTATAATTTTTAAAACATTGATTCATTAAGTACATATCAGATGATAGGAGTGCAATAATATAAGATAAAATAGGATCACTTCAAAATCTAGTATTTCTTGTATGTCAGATTTTTTTGGCTTAGGTTTAAAAAATTGACTTAAAAGGACCAAAAAGTAATTTTCGGGAATTTATTCCATCATATTTTTTCATGTTAAAACTTTTCAAACCGTACCAGAATTGAAAAATTTAATATGAAATAACAATCAAAAAGCCAATTTCTTTCATATACACACGAGAAGAAACTCAATCAAGGTTTATATCTAATCATTTATATCTCTTAGTCTTACCCCATTTTGAAACATGAAAAAAATCTCTAATTTCTTTCGATTATGTATTTTGGAAAGTCTTCAAGGATGTAGTAATTTTTTTTTCAAATAAAGTTTTACTATTATAAAAATTCTGAATTTTTTTCTATGCAATAGCAATAGTTGAGTTTTTTCGACAAAAAAATTCGATTTGGTGGTCATTTGTTTTTATTCACCCTTAAATCAGTTTGTATTTGCTGAAAAAGAGGTCCAATGGCTTAAACAGTCACCTAAGTTTATTACAACCCTGTAAAGGCTATATAGAATGTCAACAATAACTTTGTACAAATGAATAACTCAATCTAAATAAACAATCTAAATTTCTAAATAAACAGATTTCTAAACCTTACAAACAATTTTCTAAATCGATTAACAATTTTCCAAATTGTACAAACAAATTTCTAAATCGTACAAATGATTTTATTAATTTTTCCTGCAAAATTGAAATGGCACCTATATACCATCGTACTTTTCAAACTTTGAACATATAAATTTTCATGCTGAAAATTTGATATCTATGTGTGTTGTATTACAATGATAGGTACTGCATTTTGCATTGAATCAGTCTATGGCCTGATCAGCTCAAGCAATTACATCGCAGAAATAGTCGTTCTATATACAGCACAACATAGAGATATATACCGTATAGCGGGTTTCTTTAGCGGGTGTACAATTTGGCGTTTTGCTTGGTGAAAGGTATGCCAATAATTTTGGCGGAACTTTTTTTGGACTAATTCAAAACCGCTAAAATAAGCAAAAGTTAACACCGCACTAAAAATTCCCGCTATACGGTAATACCATTTTAAGATATATATATAAATTATTCCTTCCAGGAACTTCTAGAAAAAAAATCTTCCCAAAACGGGTTACGTTCATTTTAAAATTAACAGAAGACTGATCTAACTTTATTCTGTTTCATGTTTAAGCACTCCCCTTGATGATGAGCATATTGAGAATAAGACTATTGTTGATGAAGAACACCATGTCATAAGTTGTATTTCCAAACAAATACCTTCAAAGAAACTCTAACAAAATATTGAACATTTATTACTACCAGCACATAATTACATGTAAATTATCCAGTGCCTAGCTTATTATCACAATAACAGCTGGGTTTGAAAACTGTGTGTACCAGGACTACCATAATCAGTACACACTTTGCATATTTTTCTCATTAACACTAATAGTCAAAGTTTGAAGAGAGATTTCATTATAAAAATTTTAGATTTAAAGACACAAATATCTGCCTGTATATCTGCACTGAAGAAATTAAGAAAAATATATGAATAAAACAACAATGTACTATTCTCCAGACAAACAATATATTAAGCATGCCAATAAGCAGGTCAGAAATATAATTATTGTTTTCAGAAAGTGTGACTGAAGTAAAATTATAATAATTTCAAAACAATTTAGTCTATCCATTTCTAATTTGTACACATCAGCCTTCAGGTGATTTTGATTGATGGTTATTATCCACGACTTTCAGGCACTGGTCAGCAAACTCCAGAAATATTGGTTCCTTCATCACCTTCTCCATGTCCTGTGAAGGTGAGGGGGAGGACACAATACAGTACCTGGAATATTTAAATATAGTCATAAATTTCCATAAATAGGTCATGGTGACCTACTTTTCAGTTGACATACTCTGAGGACCCAAGATGAATCAACTGACAAATTTCAATTATTCTAAGCCAATTAGTATCTGAAATATTTAAATAAAGCCATAAAATTTTAAAAGTAGGACATGGTGACCTACTTTTAAGTCGACGTACTCCAAGGACTCAAGATGCTTCAACTGACAAAGTTGAATGAGCACCAGGAATATTTAAATATAGCCATAAAAATTCAAAAGTAGGTCACGGTGAACTACTTATCAGTTGATGTACTTCAAGGACCCAAGATGCATCAACTGACAAAGTTCGATGATTCACAGCTAATAAGTACCAATAATTATATAGCCATAATACGTACTCCGAGGATCTCATATGCAACAACTGACAGAGTTTGATGATTTTAGGCCAATTAGTACCTGAAATATTTGAATAAAGATATAAAATTTTAAAAGTAGGTCACGGTGATCTACTTTTCAGTTGACGTACTCCGAGGACTCAAGATGAATCAACTGACAAAGTTCGATGAATTTAAGACAATTACAAGTTTGGCTTTCCAGAAAGCCTGAAATGTCATCTCTTTGGCTTCATTAATATCACAGAATAAAAAGTGGAATGTTATATTATTTTCTCATCTATTACAGGCAGTAGTATCGCTTTTGAAAAAATGGGGTGGGGGGAGGACAGAAAAAAAAATCGACGATTTATCTGAACAATCTTTGACAAGGGGAAAAAGGGGCTATCCAAATTCAACATTTTCATTTCTTGGAAGGAGGGATTACAACTTTTCCGACAAACATATTTTATATTATAATAAATTCTTATGGGGTGATTTGACGTACCATACTGCACCTTTTCAATGTTTGGGAAAAAAGTGGAAGGGGACGGCCCTCCTGGTGCTATGTGCCTGTATTATTTTATCTGTTGTAAATATGCTTTATTCAGTTTAAATAGATTTTGTATAATGTCTGTAAAAAAATTCTAACCACTGAGAAATATTCGTAAGAATTATTTAAAGTCATATATTAGATAAGATATATTTATTTAAAGTCGGGTAATTCAAACAGAAAAACATTAGCTCTGAAGAGCTATTTTCCGATTACATAATAATATTACATATAATACAACAATAGGAATAAACAAGAAACAGTACTTAAAAATCACACTACTAAAATATCAATATACCCCGTGATGCATTACAATGACATATGACATAGTACTCATCACAACAAGACCAACAAACTGAAATAAACCCTGTTTACTATTATCTAAAAATAAAATTTAGCGACAAGCACAGCAATTACAACTATTTCCGTACCAACTACTTATGTTTGATTTGAATTAGTTAAAAGTAGTAATATTTCTAAAAGATTCTGGTAAAGAGTTCCAGAGTTTTGCGGATTCATATCTAAAAGACTTCAAACCGTATGTTGTTGATCTTGTTTTTGGTAAAACAGCAGTTTTCGTATATCTAAAAGAATATGGCGTCTCTAATATGGATAAAATCGTGTAGGTAAGATGGGCTTTGTTTGTTTTAAATCTTAAAACATTCTATGGCCATTGTTCTAATACGCCGGAGTTTGAGGCATGGCAATATATTGCGTTTCTTTTTTATACAAGTTCAGACTACCTAAATTAAAAAGATCATTCTATTTGTTTTATTACTTTATATAAAAATAGGACTTTCCTGTAAATTTCACAATTTAAATCAATCACGTTTCAAAGATATTAGAAATTTAAAACAATAACCGATTTATTTACCGATTCAGATTTTAATTAACAGACACAGTTTAATTTTTTTTAATCAGTCGAACTATGGAAACACGAGGTTATTCAAGTTCAAAATCGGTGAAAAATTTAATTTCAACGTAAATAGCATATATCATGTTTAGCTACACCCAATCTCGTATTTTTAGGTCACCTGAGTCACTCAGGTGACCTATTGCTATCCGTTTTTGTCTGTCGTCGTGCGTTAACTTTTGAACATTTTCAACTTCTCTTCTAGAACCGCTCAACCAATTTTAACCAATTTGGCATATAGCATCTTTGGGTGAAGGGGAACAAAAATTGTGAATTTCATGGTCCCTGCCCCCCTGGGGCCTGAGGGGTGGGGCTAAAACCACCAAAACTGCTGCAATCTTTAAAAATCTTCTTCTTTACTCCTGGACATCAAGAAGTCAAACTGTTGACATGATTGTAATAAGCACTGGGCTTTCTACCAAAATGTGAAATTCATGGCCCCAGGGTCAGGGGTTCTGGTGCTATGGCGCGGCTATATAGATCATATAGTGAAAGTGCATTATTTCTTTGAAAATCTTCTTCTCTTCTCCTGGGTATTATTTAAACAAACTAAGTGCATGGTTATGATAAGCAATGATGCCTTTTCCAAAATTGTGAAATTCATGGCCCCAGGGTCAGGGGTTCTGGTATTAAGGCAGGGCTCTATAGATTATATAGTGAAAATACATTAATTCTTTGAAAATCTTCTCTGCTCCTTGGTGTTTTTTAAACAATCTAAGTGCATGATAATGGTGCACAAGGATGGTTTTTTCAAAATTTTGAAATTCATGGCCCCAGGGTCAGGGGTTCTGGTGTAAAGGGGGGGGGGGCTCTATTTGATTATATAGTGAAAGTGCATTATTTCTTTGAAAATCTTCTCTTCTCCTGGGTATTATTTAAACAAACTAAGTGCATGGTTATGACAAGCAATGATGCCTTTTCCAAAATTGTGAAATTCATGGCCCCAGGGTCAGGGGTTCTGGTATTAGGGTGGGGCTCTATTGATTATATAGTGAAAATACATTAATTCTTTGAAAATCTTCTTCTCTGCTCCTGGATATTATATAAACAAACTAAGTGCATGGTTAAAATAAGCATTGATGCCTTTTCCAAAATTGTGAATTTCATGGCCCCTCGGTCAGGGGTTCTGGTGGTTGGGTGGGGCTCTATTGATTATATAGTGAAAATGCATTAATTCTTTGAAAATCTTCTTCTTTATTCCTGGATATTATATAAACAAACTAAGTGCATGGTTATGATAAGCATTGATGCCTTTTCCGAAATTGTGAATTTCATGGCCCCCGGGTCAGGGGTTCTGGTGGTAGGGTGGGGCTCTATTGATTATATAGTGAAAATGCATTAATTCTTTGAAAACCTTCTTCTCTGCTCCTGGGTATTATTTAAACAAACTAAGTGCATAGTAATGGTGCACAAGGATGCTTTTTCCAAAATTGTGAAATTATGGCCCCAGGGTCAGGGGTTCTGGTGCTGGGATGGGGCTATATAAATCAGATAGTGAAAATGCATTTATTCTTTGAAAAATCTTCTTCTCTACTTCTGGGTATTATTGAAACAAATTGAATACATAGTTATGATAAGCAAGGGTGACTCTACCAAAATTGTGAAATTCATGGCCCCCAGTAAGGGGCTCTGGTGCTGGGGGGGGGGGGGGGGCTCTATTGATAATATAGTGAATCTGTAGTAAAAATGCATTATTTCTTAGAAAATATTCTCTGCACCTGGGCATATTAGAGGCAAAAAGGGTTAAAGTTTTAATAAAGATTTTTGAACATCTGGACCATTTGTTCAAGTGTTCTGGTCCTGGCCAGGGCTCTATTAATTTGTATTCAACTGAGAGGAGTTATTCCCCTTTGCCATTTACTTTTGATAATTAATCACTGTGAATAATGTACTTGAAAGGTTAATAGAATAGGAGAATTATGCAAGATTTTTATTGTATAATACAAAATGTACTTTTATAGTTTAAATGATCAGGTACACTTGTAAGTAATAGATAAATAAAAATGAGACAAAAATAACCTGTCTTATTCAATGTTCAACGAAGACCAAGAGAGTCCAATGTAAGAGATTTCATCAAGAAATTAAAATAGTACAGAATCTCTGATAATTTGTTAATATACTGTATGGTGATAGTGATAAATGGGGAACAGATTAGAACCTAATTTATGAACTGTTAATGAACAGTAGACTAATTATTTTGTTGATCCTGATCACTCTATTTTTCTTGCTTTGGGCAACAGCTTCACCTTTCAGTTCATTTTATACTCCATGGATCCTCTAAATTGTTGTATTATACTCAGGTGACCGTTAAGGCCCTTGGGCCTCTTGTTATTTTTTAGCGCCATATATAGCTTTAACAATTATTCCGAAAGAAGATGGATAAAAAAAAAAAATTAGCGTTCCTTTTGACTTAAGTTCTTAGCCGCCTACTATGGCAGCAAAGAAGTTTTAAAGCGCCAACTTAAATTAATTTGAACCTGAATTAATTCCCAAGACTCTCCTTATTTTCCTTAATCGTATCCTCTGAAGTGACTTGGCCATCGAGCCGCTGGGAATATCAATGGAAAAACTGAAACACTCCTGCATCATACCTTTCTGCTGCCCATGCAGATTCATGTTCTAACGCTATATTATGTATACTATAAGTGCATGTACATGTATACGCCCCTGGGAAAAAAATCATGCATAGAAAGGTAATAAAATTGAAACGTTACCATTTAAAATTAAGTATTTACACACTGAAAAGAACCCCAATCTACCAACATCGATTTTATAGGTTGTTCCATGAGACACACATTTTATAATTTTGGCTTTACTTCAACAATACGAGGAGTGATTTTTTTTTTTACCTTTTCTCATTGACAAAAAAACGCAAATTAGAATTGCATAAAGAAAAATGATAACAGTTGCTTTGTTTATTAATTCTTAAAATCTGAACCAGGTAAAGAAAACTGTATCTTTTCCTAAAACTTTTCTACAGAGGTGAATTTAAATAAAAAAGAATATAGTGCACACATCCGAGAAAATACTCATAATGATATTCCAATGCCTGCAGCACTGAGTTACTTAAATCAGAGACATTTATGTATCTGCCTAAATTGTGCTTTTAGGTAAAATTTCTTTTCTTCGAAATTTATTTATTTATTTATTTACTTTTTTGAATAAGTTCTGTTTTATTTTTCATATATACGGCATTAATTATCGATTGACTAAAGTGCACAGAAAAGTAACGTTTTTGCCATTGTATGTATGCATTTAATGTGAGTTGTTATCGAAATGTTTTCACTGTTTTCTTTCGTCAGTAAATCTTGGATCCACGCCTTGGCTTATACATTCAATATGCCATGTTTTGTGTATATTGATCCCCGCGCGCTGACCATCGTTTTAAGCAAAAGCCTAGATACAATGTTTATGTATATATATATAAGCCGTTTATGAAGACCCACCTCCACCCAAGTGATCCTACCTCTATTACTCTTAATGAACCCTGGTGTAGTTTTACTTTAAGATGGACCATTTTGTTTAATAATAATAAGACAGACTTTGGTCAATTTTGTTTACATCGCTATATTTAGAAATCGTGTCATCATCGTCAGTTCCTTTGCCAGACCACCAGCTTATCAATGGCAGCTTACACTAGGACTTTACTTCCGGTGATTCAAACTTAATGTGTCATCTCCCGAGGGAGATGACAAATACCTCGATAGCCATAAATTTCAAAAGTAGGTCACAGTGAAATACTTTTCAGTTGACGTACTCCGAGGATCCAAGATGCATCAACTGACAAAGTTTGATGATTCTAAGCCACTAAGTACCTAAAAAATATTTAAATACATTATAGCCATAAAATTTCAAAAGTAGGTCACTGTGACATACTTCTCAGTTAGTGTACTTCGAGGACCAAAGATACATCAACTGACAAAGTTTGAAGATCAAAGGCCTTAAAATGTCCAAAATATGTCTCTAAAACAATTTGAAAATGAATGCCTGCAAAATTTAAAAAGTAGGTCACTGTGACATACTTTTTTAGGCCCCAAGATGCATCAATTTACTTGCTTTGATGATTCTAAACCTCTAAGTATCTGAAATAATGAACTTAAATCTTTTGCATAAGATAAGCCATATTATTCAAAATGTAATTTACAGTGATCAACTTTTCAGATGACATACTCCGAGGATTTAAGATGCATCAACTGACAAAATTTGATGATCATAGGTCTTAAATTGTCCAAAATATGCCTCTTAAACAATTTGAAAACAAATGCCTGCAAAATTCAAAAAGTAGGTCGCTATGGCCTACTTTTGGGTCAACATACTGACAAGATGTGATGATCCTAGTCCATATACGTAATTTTGGTCAACTTTGAAGTGACCTTGAGACCTCACCATTTGCCCCAGGGTGATGCCTTGGCAATTTTTAATCTACAATATATCTTCACCCTTGTATGTAACTTTGGTGATAATCTGCTCAGTGGTTCTTGAGAAGAAGATTTTTTTAGCAACCAGTACTTTTGTTTCTATTTTCCTAATTATCCCCCCTTGTAGAAGGGTCACATCCCTAGTTTTAGTAAACAAGAGGCCAAATGGCCTTAACGGTCACCTGAGTGTAATACAACAATTTAGAGAATCCATAGAGTATAAAATGAACTGAAAGGTGAACTTTTGCTGCCCAAAAGCAAGAAAAATAGGGTGATCAGGCTCAACAAAATAATTAGTATAGTATTCATTAACAGTTCAGAAATTAGGTTCTAATCTCTTCCCCATTTATCACTCTCACCATACAGTATATTACCAAACTATCAGTGCTTCTGTACTATTTTAATTCCTTGTTGAAATCTCTAACATTGGCCTCTCTTGATCTTTGATGAACATTTAATAAGACAAGTTATTTTTGTCTCATTTTTATTTTTCTATTACTTACAAGTCTACCTGATCATTAAAACTATGAAAGTACATTTTGTATTATACAATAAAAATTCTTGCATAATTCTCCTATTCTATTAACCTTTCAAGTACATTATTTATAGTGATTAATTATCAAAAGTAAATGGCAAAGGGGAATAACTCCTCTCAGTAGAATACAAATTAATAGAGCCCTGGCCAGGACCAGAACACTTGACCAAATGGTCCAGATGTTCAAAAATCTGGTAAAAATACCCTTCCTTATTAAAACTTTCACTCTTTTTGCCTCTGATATGCCCAGGTACAGAGAAATAATGCATTTTACTACAGATTCACTATATTCACTCCTCCATGGCACCTGATCCCACCTCTGATGTTTAGAGGCCCGTGTTTGCTCTGCTCCTATTTTGTATTGTTTAATGGACTTTTGAGCTTGAATACTGTTCGTTATCTCCATATATTTCATTCACTGTATTATCTATAGAGCCCCCCCCCTCCCCACCGAGAAACACCAGTGCCTCTCACCCTGGGACCAAAAGTTTGCTCATCATAAGTAATCACTTTGTTTATCTGCTTAACACTAAGGAGCAGACAGGATTATTTAATAAAATTAATGCATTTTCACTATATTATCAAGAGCCCCACCCTTACACCAGCACATCTGATCCAGGGTCATGAAATTCACTACTCTGGAAGAAGCACTCTTGCTCATCATAACTATATTCTTAGCTTCTTTGCTTTTTAACTAGAATATTTTTCATAGAAAATTTGCTTTTTCACTATATAATCAATAGAGCCCCCCCCCCTTTTCACCAGAACCCTTGACTCTGGGGCCATGAAATTCACAATTTTGGAAGAGGCATCCTTGCATATCATAACAATGTACTACTTAGTTTGTTTAAATAATACCCAGGGGCAGAGAAGAGGATTTTCAAAGAAATAATTCACCTTCACTATAGGATCTATATAGCCCCGCCCTAGCACCAGAACCCCTGACCCTGGGGCCATAAATTTCACAATTTTAGTAGAGGAATCCTTGCTTATCATAACTACGTATTTAATTTGTTTAAATAATACCAAGGAGTAGAGAAGAAGATTTTTAAAGAAATTTTGCTTTTTCACTACATAACCAATAGACCCCCCCCTTTTTTCATCAGAACCCTTGACCCTGGGGCCATGAAGTTCACAATTTTGGAAGAGGCATCCTTGCATATCATAACTTTGTTTTTAATTTGTTTAAATAATACCCAGGGGCAGAGAAGAAGATATTCAAAGAAATAATGCACTTTCACTATATGATCTATATAGCCCCGCCCTAGCACCAGAACCCCTGACCCTGGGGCCATGAATTTCACAGTTTGGTAGAGTCACCCTTGCTAATCATAACTATGTATTTAATTTGTTTAAATAATACCCAAGATTAGAGAAGAAGATTTTCAAAGTAATTTTGCTTTTTCACTATATAATCAATAGATTCCCCCTCCCCCACCTTTTCACCAGAACCCTTGAACCTGGGGCCATGAAGTTCACAATTTTGGAAGAGGCATCCTTGCGTATCATAACTTTGTTTTTAATTTGTTTAAATGATATATACCCAGGAGTAGAGAAGAAGATTTTCAAAGAAATAATGCACTTTCACTATATGATCTATATAGCCCCGCCCTAGCACCAGAACCCCTGACCCTGGGGCCATGAATTTCACAATTTTGGTAGAGTCACCCTTGCTTATCATAACTATGTATTCAATTTGTTTCAATAATACCCAGGAGTAGAGAAGAAGATTTTCAAAGAAATAATGCACTTTCAATAATAAGATCGGGGCCATGAATTTCACAATTTTGGTAGAGGGTTCAATGCTTATTACAATCATGCCAACAGTTTGACTGCTTGATGTCCAGGAGTAAAGAAGAAGATTTTTAAAGATTGCATTAATTTTGATGGTTTTAGTCCCGTCCATCAGGCCCCAGGGGGCAGGGACCATGAAATTCACAAATTTATTTCCCCTTTACACATAGATGCCATATGCTAAAATTGGCTGAAATTGGTTCAGCGGTTTCGGAGAAGAAGCTGAAAATGTTCAAATGTTAACGCACGACGGACGACGACGGACGAAAACAAATAGCAATAGGTCACCTGAGTGACTCAGGTGACCTAAAAAGAGAGCCCTTGGGCCAAGGATACTCTGAGACAAATTTGACAAAAATTGGCCAAGGGGGTTCTTGAGATATGGCCCATATTCTAAAAAATTGACACACGCCACACAGTGAACAAATGACTAAGCATTAGCTCTTTGAGCCTTTCGCTCAGAAGAGGCTAAAAAAAAGAGGCTCAAGGGCCTTGAATCGCTCTTCTGATAAATTGTACAACCTATCACTTCTATTTGAAGCCTCTTATTATCTTAAATATTCAGATATAGTTATGAGATTATGAGAATCCAAAAGAAGGTCGCAGTGACCTACTTTTTTGTAAACATACTCCGAGACCCCAAAATACCTCAACTGACAAAGTTTGATGATTTTAAGACTCTTATTATTTGAAATATTTAGATAGACCTCCAAAACATCAGAGGTGGGATCAGGTGCCACGGAGGAGTGAGCATCCTCTGCCGACCGGTCACACCCGCCGTGTGCTCCTTGTCATGATCGGGTAATAACGGAAAAAATCCGTCGACAATTCAGTGTGTAAATAATGGCCTAACAATTAGTATGAAAAACGTCAGTCAGCATTTGACTCAATGGTAAATTGTATTTGCTGACAAGGTCATTGTATCGACCAAAGAACTTACGAAATGATGACTTTAAACGAGACTGCTGATATTCTTGTTTATCAACTTGTTTGTCAATAATTTACCTCGTTTTAGAAATTGTACATACGAAGAGCATGCTCTTGCATATCGAATCAACTGAGAGATATAAACCCCGTATGCAGGTGATGAAGGTATATTGCTGCATAAGTAAGGGAAGCTGACGATAGAAAAGTTAAAGTCATCACGTTTATCATAAAGCTTGGTTGTTAGATTACCATTAACGTCTTTTTCAAGTAAAATATCCAAATATGAAACAGATGTGTCAGACTCTATGGTATCTTTTATCTTAAGCTCACCGGGATATATCGTATCGACGTAAGAATGGAAATAACTATTGTTAATTGAAAATACGTCGTCGATATATCTAAATGTCGAGTTGAAGGCCACAGCAAGTGTTTCCTTCTTTTCACATATAGATGTAACTTCTAGGGGACACAAAATCACTTCACTAAAATCATATATTTCCTCTATCCGTATACATTATATTCTTAAAGTTTTACAAGGAATTGTTAAGAATTTCATTGGAGATTGCCAAAAAAAATTGCTATGTCAATAAATTCACCCTATCCGTGTTTGTATTAAACGAATTTTTCTGTAGTAACTACAAAAAATACTTAAATCAAATGAACTACCATGCAATATTAAATGTAATATCTTAAATCACTTATTGAACAAACCTGTGACTCTTGTTTCTTTGTTTTGCAACTGGGTTAACATTGGCTTGCAAAGAAAATACTTGGTTTGTAAAGTTTGCATTTTCATTAACAAAACAAATTTATACATACAATTATACACTTGCATCTTAAAGTAAAATTAAGGTGTTTTCCTGCACACTGTACAGCAAAAACTTGTTTAATGTCACAACAGAACTATTACATTTAAAAAAAACTGACGGAAGGATTTTCCACTGCCCCTTGTAGGGCCGAATATAGGCCCCACTCCCAGTTGCAAAATCCTTCCCTTTTTCCCAAAAATGAACCCACAAAGTTAACTTGATCAAAGTTCTGTTAAAAATAACGTGGTTAGGTTTGGAAATCTGGATGAAATGAACAAAATTATAGAAACTTGGCTAAAACTTAATTATATTTAATATAATTCTCTTATTTACAATTCAGAATAATTAAGTAAAAGGTCAATTTATTCATAATGTGTTTATTTCTTGAAAAAAATCAAGCAGTAAAATTTCCCAATAAGTGATAAAATATTGTTTAATTTCTTATTCCAAGGGCCTGGGCCCAATTCCCTAAACGGAGCGGAAAATCCCTGGTTCAAAGAACTATATCTCAACACAACTTACCTATTTTCAATTGTCAGATTCTTCATCAGTATAAGTGTCAGGAGTTGCATTTTTTTTTAAAATCCACATTACTAATGCTATTTGTTACAGTGTAAGTGCATATATTATTGAATGAGCTTTACACCTTCTGGCTCTATTTGGATTAATATAACTGTCTAAATGAATAGAGTTTAATCAGGTTGGGATCACTCGCCCAAATGGGATATAATAACCAATTCGGGGTATAATATCCCAAATGGGATATAAATTTACAATGCAAAAAAGAACATTTTTATTTTGGCTATAAATATCGTAAATCCGCATCACGTTACTTACAAAGGAATAACTTTTGGTTAACAAGTTTTACTGTATGCCCACTGTTTAGCAGATTGATCCCTCGGAAGTTCCTAAACTTCTTGGGGATCAATCTAACAAACTGTAGGGTTGCAGAAAAACTTGCTTGCCCCCCCCCCCCCTCACCAAAAAAAAAAAAAAATCGGAGAGGGCTACATTGTTGCAGGTAAAAGTACATGTATATCTCACGCTGTCCTTTTTGTTTTATTTCATTGAAGGTGTTTATTTCACTTTGTAATGCATTGGCCTGTGCAGTCGATATCAATATCTTTTGATTACTTTTTTCTGACGTGACAGAGGCATACAGAAGTCATTTTTGTCACGCCCAAGTACTTACCACAATGTTAATGACGGAAACCTGTGCTTAGGTAGAATCCGCGAAGCAAAATACATTGAACCATGAACAAACCTGAGGTTTACATAGAGGCTGGTAAACGAAAGCCTTGAGAAAACTATTATGGCGTACTAGCTAACTCTCTTCCTTTTTCGAATCGTGTTCAACTTTAAGCCACTTATTATATATTAGATAGAGATATATGCATTGTCATATATGTACTGTATGGTTCCAAATTGCAGACTTCTTTATTGTGAATTTCAGGAACTAGAAATACCTTCAGAATGGATACAGATAAGAATGTCGTTTCTTCAGAAATGGAGGAAAAGAAACATGAGAAAGACGACCGGCTCTCCAAATGCCTGTGTTACAACCTTAGATATGGTGCCTTAAAAGAGGGGCTCAAATTGTATTGTGGGGGTAATTTTTTTTAAAGATGTCAATCATTATTAAATATTTTAAAGATGATCATCATTACCAAATAAAAGATCAGTATAAACATAATAAATATTTTAAAGATGTTAAAATGGAAAATATGTACATGTATTACTGTAAAATCACATATTTTCGAACTTTGAGGGGTCATATTTTCGTGATTTGGTTTGAATGGATGATTTAAAGGTTAAACTTGTTAAAGAAGAAACCTCATACTGCAGTATTGAAATTTAATATTTCATTAGGGATATGAATTTGTGGGTCACTTCATTCCACAAAAACGACGAATAATTAACCCTCTACAAAAATAAGTGATTTTAAAGTACATATATATCAGAATCAGAATCAGATAAATTTTATTTAAAGTCGGATTTTCAAACAAATAACATAAGCTCTGTAGAGCTTTTGACCGACATGATTAGTCACTAAGATATATACTTTTACATAAAATACATAAATGACAATATACACATTTAACATAGTTAAAATTACAATGGCATGCAGCACAACAGACATAATTTACACACACAAAAACACACCAGCAGACAACATAATGTGATCTATTCTTATTCACTTAGTGATAATAATTTTTAATTTATAAATTAATTATTAATTTTAATTAATAAATTATTTTATTGGAAGATTTCGTGGAGGTAGATCAGCTTCTGGATTTGGAGTTAATGAGACACAACTCAAAAGAAGAAGTGATTCATGAAGTAGACATTTCCCTGTCTCACAGGAATGCCAAGAGATTCGAACGGAAGGAGGAGAACGGAAAAATCTATGTCAGGGCATGCTTCTGTAGGAACTTTGAGGAGGTACTCGCCCATAAGGAACCCCCCTCCCCGATATAGACCCCCGGGCCTTTTGGACTTTTTTTCTCATAAATCATCTTTCAATGACATATTTCTGATATAATCTATACCAACAATTCGAAAAATTACCTAAAACAAACATTTTATAAAATCTACCCCCTCTATATATATATATATATATATATATATATATATATATATATATATATATATATATAGGGTAGGGTAGTAATTTTTATAAAATGTTTAAGGTCAAGATCTAGTAAATAACTTTAGACTAACTGTTTGGTGCTAGATCCATTATGACGCCATAATCAATTTCAACTTTCTTTTTCCCGTACTTTACGGCTTTAATATAATTATGTAGAAAATAAATATTTTAATGGAATTCAATTTGAAATCATGTGAAAAGTAATCCCGTTACCTATATTCAGTTCAATATTATTTTAAGGAAGAGGACAAGAACATACAAATTACCGTTTTCTGAGAGACTGTAGGCAATCTGGATACATTTCCTTTGTCTAATATAGAAAAAATCTCCCGTATTGATGACTGCTTTTCTTAATTTTTCATTGAAAATGACAGTTTAAAATATGATTTTTCGTCTTGTTTATCGACAAATTATGTCCCGAAACACCTTATTTGACCAAGCTAAAGTTATAAAGCATCATTAAAGGAATTTATTTCTCAAATTTGAGAAATCTGTAGGCACCTTTCATTTACTAGATCTTGACCTTAAGTCAATTTTCCGAATTGATGATATGGATATTATATCACAAATGTGTCATCCATATATAATTTATGAGAAAAGAGTCGAACAGACCTGGGGGTCTGTATCGGGGGGGGGGGGGGGGGGGGGTGTCCTGTCCTCAAGCACCTGTGGGCAAACCGGTATATTGTTTGTATGGTTTTGTAGTAAAGTCATATTTTGAAGGCTTACTTTTGAGTTTTTAGAGATGACAATGCTTTCAATTGAGTTTTAGAGATGACAATGCTTTCAACTGAGGATATCTCTTAAATACGGAATCGTATTAGGACCGCAGCAGTATCTTTTATTAATTTGTTTTAACAAATTACTAATTTGTTATAACAGATTACTAATTTGTTATAACAGATTACTAATTTGTTATAACAAATTAACAATTTGTTAAAACAAATTACTAATTTGTTAAAACAAATTACTAATTTGTTATAACAGATTATTAATTTGTTATAACAGATTACTAATTTGTTATAACAAATTACTAAGTTGTTATAACAAATTATCAATTTGTTAAAACAAATTACTAATTTGTTAAAACAGATTACTAATTTGTTATAACATATTACTAATTTGTTATAACAGATTACTAATTTGATATAACAAATTATCAATTTGATATAACAAATTAATAATTTGTTATAACAAATTACTAATTTGTTATAACAAATTATTAATTTGTTATAACAAATTGGTAATTTGTTATAACAAATTAATAATTTTGATAAAGTGAAAGTGTATACAGATCTATGGAAGCCAGATGAGATCAGAAATCTTTTTATAAGTTGGATTTGTGAAAATAATAAATGTACAAGCTCTGCAGCTACAGCTTTTGACCAATATGTTAATCTGGATTTACATCTTTTAGCATTTAGAGTTTTCACTGTCAAACATTATTGTTATAAAGATACAATGCATCAAATTCTTTGGTTCCTATTTACTTATTCTTAGGAGCTCTATTTAAATTTTGTCCTCCTCCCCCACCAGGGCTCCGTCCTTGACTCCCATCTACCAGGTCATTGCATCCCCGTTCGTATGCTAGGAAAAAATATCTTATCAAAGACATGTTATTTGGAGAGGGAATTTTTCCCACCCTGAATCAACATGTTCATTATAATATATTTTTTTTTCAATATGTCTTTTATTTTATTTCATTTTACCCCCCCTCCCTCTCTCTCTCTCGATTCATTCTATACATGTACCAAATGATTTATGCCTACTGTTCAATCCAGTTTATGTATCATGAATAAAATATATTTTAAACTAAACCGCCGTTCCTAATGCATAAACCTGAATCTGCTCCTCTGGTGAACCTCCTTGGCCCCAATTTATGCTGGGGGCAATAAAGGCAACATTGATAAAAAAAATGAATTTGTAGATAAATTATCATAGAAAAATTGATAAACACTCTGTAATAACCTTTTCTGAAAACGAAAATAAACAATATTCTTGGGTGGGTAGTACTTCGTAAAATTTGAATTTAGATACCTTGTGAAATTTTTTCATGTATGTATGTAATTTTTATAATCAAAATACGTGCCTTTTGGAAAAGCCCTCGAAGTCCCACTAAAGCCTTCATAACTTATTATTGGCTGAAAACTTTGACAGTTGTTTCTTCGAATTCATTTGTAATTTGTATCCTGGTTGTCTCATATAGGACTACTCATATATTTTACAAGAAATCGTTAAGCAATATAATTTGTTATAACAATACACACAAAATATTACACATGTGTAAAGAAGGAAAAAATAGGTCTTCTCCCCTTTTGACCCCTGTGTTGACATTGAAAAAGTATTGATTAATTTGTTATAACAAATTAATAATCTGTTATAACAAATTAGTAATCTGTTTTAACAAATTGATAATTTATTATAACAAATTGATAATTTGTTATAACAAATTAGTAATTTGTTAAAACAAATTAATAAAAGATACTGCTGCGGCCCTATTACGCTTCCGTACTTAAAAGTTTCCCTCTATCATCTAAATCGTTTTAACAAGGCATTCTTAAATCCGTTTAGTAAATGGAATTCTAGCTTATATTTCCTTTTTGTCTAATCTGTGCTTACTGAGAATTATGTTTAGGTTATATCTTTACTGCTATGTTTAATTTTTCTACAACAGGCCCGTAAGAAATAATTTCATTTTGGGGGGGGGGGGGGATTGCACAGCCATACATTTTCAGTTGGGGGGGGGGCACTATCAATTACCAAAAATTTGTTGACAAGCAAAAAACAAAAAAGGTCATCAGACGTTTATATTGAGGGGGCACAAGCATATAGTAGCTGTGTTTTCTATAGTAATCTATATATCAGCAAACAGCTCCCCCCCCCCCCCCCCCCCGGTGTCCCCCGGTTCCTACGGCCATGCACAAAGCTTTAAATATATAAACACCTACTGTAAACCACTTTTTATTCAGTGGAACTTTATTTTCGCATAATTATGCGAGACAGTTTGCTTGCATAATTTTGTTCTCAGTTTCTTTTTTATTGATATAGATTATAAGCAACATTGACCAGAATTCGTAAAAGTTTTGTCTCGCTTATAAATACCAAATGCTTATCTAGTGAAAATAAGGTGTCGCTAAAATTTAGTTTTCTGTTTGTTGTTTAACGTCCCTCTCGAGAATTTTTCACTCATATGGAGACGCCACCACTTGCCGGTAGAGAGCTGCAAAATTTGACCTATACTCGGCATTCAGGGCCATGAAGCAGTGAAGGATCTTTTTCGTGCCAGCATCTACTGCGACACGGGACCTCATTTTCAAAACCTTGTTTTTTTTTAAGCTTTTGCTCATTTATTTCATAATTCTTCTTGTTAATATGTATATGGTTTTTTTGCTTTAAGGGAATCAAGTTTATTAAAACAATTAATTTACACATCATTTTTCTGAATATTTATTAAGCAATACAGAATGAAAGCTTTAGTTTGTATGATTGTTTGTCTCTCTGATGCTTGTACTTCTGTATGTCTCTCAGCCAGGTGAATGATGATTGTGTCACCTGAACAAAGTTGGAGGGGGGGGGGGGGTACATATTGTTCTTGTTCCACCTACAATTTTGTCTACAGGGGTTCTTATAGATGGATACAGAACATAGTGAAAATTCCAAAATGTTTGTGGTTGCATTGGATTAATCACCTTTGGAGAAATTCAGATTTTTTACTATTTAAAGAAATTAAGTTACAAGTTCATTGGAGTGATTCATCTCAGTCTGTCATGTTCAAGAAAGATCAATACTCCACCTTCATCTGTGTGCTCAGATAATTAAAATCCATAGCAAGCATTGCTTGCTTTCTAAATATTGTTTAGAGGTTTTTATTTTCAAAATTTCTTGTAATAAATGAATTTTCCCCAAAATTTCTACATTTGCAATACAGTATATTATTTTGCATGGAAAGGTTTCCTAATTGTATTTGATAGCTTGCAGAAGAATTGATACAAAAACAATTACTTTACAATCTTTAGTTTATTTTCAACAATAACAAAAAACATGACATTGTGTTTCAGACTGTGGGAATCAGCAAAGCTTTAAATGCCCTGTGACCTCATTTACCAAGTTCTCAGGTCCTGAAAATTAAGAAATATATTTTTAATAAAATAAATTACTCTGAAATGTGTTAAATGTAACATAAGTTCGTGAATATAAAAACTGTGTATAACTGAACAATTTGTTCATTTGTCATCTTAATGTACATGTTTTAATTGCAAAACCATATTTTAATTTAGTTATGGAAGGATACAAGAATATGCCTAATTCCACTCTTGCATGCTATATATGAATTGCGAGAGTCATTCATATCACATATTTAACATACATATATTAGAACAATATTCCTAACACACTTACCTGGTCCTACACCTAACACAGTTTTGGACCCTGGAGCAATCTGTGTTCTACCCGCATCTTGTATTAGACTGGCATTTAGTCCTAGAGACCTTGCTTTCTTAGCTAAATCTATACTGAACAAGACAAATATGAAGTCAGGTTCAATGAAGTTTTCATAACATGAATAATGTTATATTTAAAAGATTCTTGTAGTGAACAAAGACTATCAAGACTATCCATTGTGACTCATTTAATATATAATCAACATACTGAAATTAATTTCATAACAAATTATGTTTTTTCTAGCTTAAATCAACATGAATACAAGTATTTTAATAATTATTTTTTTACCCCCCCCCTCCCCCAACCCTTTCAACAATGTTTTAAATGGTTTAGTAATTACAGCGTTCTTTCCGAGTCAGCCTTGACCACAACCTTGGGTTGACCTGTCATTTTCCATTTGTTGAATAGTTCTGGTTTACTTCTGGCCACAAATTCTGAGGCATGAACGGCAGCATGACAACACTATAATATTTTGACATTATTATTGTTTAAAATCATCATCAAATTCTATAAACATACCAAGAGTGTTCATATTAGTACCTCAAAAATAAACAAGTTGATTACATAAAAAACTCACTTGTGCTGCTGCTTTTCCTTTTCCCATCTTAAGGTCTTGTCGCACAACCAATACCAGCTTATACTCTCCATTGTCTGACAATTTCAGAGCGTTCTTAAATCAAAACATAACAAAACATTAAAAATGTCATTTATTGTTGTTTTGAACATACAATTGAACTTCGGAAATGTCGAAGTGATTGAGAAGTCCTAACCACGTATTTCTTAAGTATTTTACCCTCGATATCTCGAACCCTCGGATTTCTCGAAGTTTTATCTCAGTCCCATCAAGTTCGAGATAACAAGGTTTGATTCTGATCCTATTTTATCAAAGTTGCTCTAGATCTCTGATTTTTTTTTAAATCATTATCAGATCATAACAGCATAACTCTTGTACAGTGACAACCATAATGATTTAAGCCAAGATATACCAATCATGTGAACATTCTGAGTGATAAATAATGAAAATAAAAGTCACTGATGACAACGTGAACCTGTCTGACAAGAAGTTATATACAAATATTTACATCTGTGAGATCAACGTCTGTATTCTTCACACCGGCAGCCGGGTACGGAATTCTTTTGAAAGTTCGTCCCCTGATAAACCACCCCAGGACAAACCCTATACCAACACCGATCGACACAGCCACACCCACATCCTTACGGTCCATTTTGTGTAAACATGCCACACTGTTCACAGAATCTAATTGGACCCGAGTTTCCTCAGTTGTTTATATTCTTACACGTGGGAACTGGATAACTTGTACCTGAAAATATTCGACAATGTATTTCTTCGTCCAAGTTTATTTGTACGTCGCGCACGGTACGTTACTTTTTTACTTACATTTTTGATGAAAGAAAGGCAATATAGGATTTTGATGAATTTATATTTTATGTCAAATTTTGTATTTTACACAAAATATTTTTCTGTTATGTTTGGTGACGACGGGAGGTGATGTTTAACTTTTGTTCGTTATTGTTTAACGTCCCTCTCAAAATTTCACTCATATGAAGACGCAACCACTTGCAGGTGGAGGGCTGTTCTCGGCTCTCAGGACCATTGAGCAGTGAGGGTTCTTTTTCGTGCCAGCTACTGCGACACGGGACCTCGGTTCATACGGTCTCATCCGGTCTCCACGTTGGATTCGAACCCGCGACATAAGGTTCAACTCCTTACACCGCGACTCTAGAGCAAACGCTCTAACCACTGCGCCACGCAGGCAGATCAAATGTGGATTCTCAAAACTTCCAAAGAACTTTCAAAATTTTTCAATTCAATAACATCAATACGTAAGGCTTTTCCACAGGCACTTGGGATATGGACCCCCCCCCCCTTTTTTCCATTATTTTTCTTTTTAAATCTGGAATCAAGTCACTTTTTTACTATTTTTGTATTCAGTCTAATATGCACTATTCGAATATACATATGTATCAGTCGAAAACGATATATTTAAAAACAACTTATAGAGAAAAAGGGTTACATTATCGATAACATATAGTGCATATTAGAATACAAAAATCGGGAAAAGGTGAATTGATCCCAGATTTAAAAAGAAAAGAATGGAAAGGGGGGCATACCCCAAGTGCCTGTGCTTTATACAACCATTCCTCGGAATAAATTTAAAAAATAGGCTTTTTGATATTATAGACAACTGCTTCTTCAATGAAAGTGGAACTCGGAAATTTTCACATCTTGTAATTGGTCATATACAGAATTACTTTTTTTTTTTTACCTGAAGTCACTCTGATCATCTATACACAAGTACTCTGAAGTTGATATTAAAAAGATGCTGTAGTCAATTTCGTCATTGAAAACATTTATGTAGTCTTTAGAGAGTTCTGCAAATATTTTTAAAGATCAAGCATAGAACTGTTTTTTTTTTTCCGAACTATTTTTTTTCCGAATCTAGCCTTGGAACTACTTGATTCCATGGATGTGTTTAGGCTCATCAGCAAAGTTATTATGGACTGTTCCTTATCATAAACGTTATATTTATCGTTAAATGTTATCAAGAAAAATCAAAACATAGCAAAATGAAACAGGCACACACACGGATCTAGATGATATCGTGGGAGACCAGACATTTGGTGTCTCCAGAAGTCTACTGATAGTTAACCTTACCTGTAAAACATGGCGACCTCCATTACATCTATTTTATTACTATTTGTGATTTCTTTATTGGATGAGAGAGTGTTTGTTTGCGGTATTGATGAAGGTGACTTCGATTATGATGCCCTTCCTGGAACACAACATGAATTCAAGATAGAAGTTAAAGCCGGTGATGAGGACTGCTTTGCCCAGAAGGTGGCGCTAGGAGCAGTGTTTCACGTGCAGTATGAGGTACAATCCGTCACATTACACTTGCTTGAATGTTTTTTTTAAGAAACAAAGACCATGTTTTAGAAAAAGGACTGAAGAGATAAGGTAGTCCGTTCCTCAGGGTTTGAAAATCAGGAGTGAAGTATTTTAAAATGCTCACAAAAATGTTACTAAATTTACAAAGTAAAGTGAATTCACCAAAAAAAAAATTTTTTTTTTGTAACTTTTATGAGGTGCAAGTTTCCTTTTTAACGAGACCGTTTCGAAGACTTCAAAGAACCTTGAATCATACTAAAATGCATGAAATGAAAATTGTTGCACGAAACATTTCAATATCAAGCTTTATTTCGAGACTTATATAATTAATCAATTAAATAATAATTTAAAGTGTCATTGATCTCGGCTAAGGAGCGGATATCCTTAATTTTGATTCTGTAAGGGGAAAAAGTATGGGAGATAAGTAACAAAATCAATTTTCTTAAAAACTCTTTGCCATATTAAGAAGAGTGGCATTTATTAATGATTAGAAGATAACTATGATTTAATAATTTATTATAACTTTCGTCAAAAATTTCATTACGAGCACTTTGTAAAATATAAAATCAAGAGGAAGGGAAACTATTCATAAATGTTATTCATTATTTTCATTAGAATTACTTAGTCCATAACTTACGAGTACATGTTATTTTTTTACTTTAAATAATCGATTAGGATTCATTTGAGATACTTTAGGTTTTGAGGGGCGGAGACAGAACTATTCGAATGATAGTGATTGACCCGAGCTTAAAAACAATTCAGCACGAAGATTCAAAATCAGAGGGCTTCATCAACCACAAAGCCACGATGGAGGGTGAGTTAGGAGAAAACAAAGCGTTTGCATCAAAATGAAGGCAACACTTTGAGAGAATAGTAGAGACTTAGACTATGGAGTGCATCATTTATGTAATTTTACGAAAACAGTATAAATCTAATTTGGGTTTCTTACGAGGCCATTTTTGTTTTGTGATTCTGTCTAGTGTAATACAGGTAGCCAGCTCCTTAAATTTGACATTATATGCATGCAGATGGTTTTTGTATTCTAGTAGACGTTTATTTTTATGCCCACGGATCGAAAGATCCCGAGGGTATATTGTTTTTGTCCTGTCTGTCTGTTTGTCTGTTTGTCCGTTTGTCTGTCTGTCTGTCTGTCTGTTGTCAACATTAACCTTGCCCATAACTTTTGATTGGTTGGAGCTATGACTTTCATATTTCACATGTGTATTCCTTGTGAGAAGACCTTTCTTTGGGTACCATCATATTTGACCTTTTGACCTTGACCTTGGAGTTTGACCTACTTTTGCAAAATTTTATGAGACTTTAACCTTGGCCATAACTTCTGAACAGTTGGTGCTTGGGGTTTCAAACTTCACATGTGTATTCTTTGTGACAAGGCCTTCCTTTGGATACCAACAACTTTGACCTTTTGACCTTGACCTTGGAGTTTGACCTACTTTTGAAAAACTTTAACCTTGGCCATAACTTTTGAACAGTTGGTGCTTAGGGTTTCAAACTTCACATGTGTATTCCTTGTGATAAGACCTTCCTCTGGATATAAACCACTTTGACCTTTTGACCTTGACCTAGGAGTTTGACCTACTTTTGAAAAACTTTAACCTTGGCCATAGTTTTTGAATGGTTGATGCTAGGGCTTTCATACTTCACATATGTAATCCTTGTGACAAGACCTTCCTTTGGATATCAACCACCACTTTGACCTTTTGACCTTGACCTAGGAGTTTTACCTACTTTTGAAAAACTTTAACCTTGGCCATAACTTTTAAATGGTTGATGCTAGGGCTTTCATACTTCACATATGTAATCCTTGTGACAAGACCTTCCTTTGGGTACCAACCACCACTTTGACCCTTTGACCTTGACCTAGGAGTTTTACCTACTTTTGAAAAACTTTAACCTTGGCCATAACTTTTGAATGGTTGATGCTAGGGCTTTCATACTTCACATATGTAATCCTTGTGACAAGACCTTCCTTTGGGTACCAACCACTTTGACCCTTTGACCTTGACCTAGGAGTTTTACCTACTTTTGAAAAACTTTAACCATGGCCATAACTTTTAAATGGTTGGTGCTAGGGCTTTCATACTTCACATATGTAATCCTTGTGACAAGATCTTCCTTTGGATACCAACCACTTTGACCTTGACCTTGACGTTTGACTTTTATTTAAAAAACTTTAACCTTCACCATAACTTCTGAACAGTTGTATCTAGGTCTTTCAAATTTCACTTGTGTATTCCTCGAGACAAGACCTTTCTTTGGGTATCAACATTTCTTATCTTTTGGCCTGGATTTTGACTTGCATTTGAAGAAACTTTAACCTTCGCCATAAGCTGCCATACGGGGGCATCAGTGTTTCACAAACACATCTTGTTTATTTATTGTGTTTTCAACACTCTCTCACTGACACCACCATTACAGGGTACCACCACGTTTGTATAGACAACACACACTCCAGATTCTCCGGGAAGCTCGTGTACATCCATATTGTAACTTATATAATGGAGGAATGGGCCAAATATATGGAAGAAATCCAGAGTGTCAGCCTCACCGTACAGAACTTTTCCGTAGGTATTGTAAACCTTATAAAAGCTAAAGAAACTTTAAAGTACCTTTCGCAACTTGTGTTAGCTTTCACTCGAAATAAGGTAATGAAATTAGGAATCATGTAATAGAGAGAACCGATCGTCGATCTTAAGTTTTGAAGCATAATTAACTCACCAGGGCCTTTGCTCAACATATATTTATATTCTTAAATCATTCTAAAAGTCAGATTTACATACGAAAGACTAAACAAAACTTTTAGAGCTAAAAGGAATTTTCATTTCAGAGGTCACTGACTGACGTGCAGACCTCTGTAGACACAGTCAGATTCCACCAATCGGAAAGCCGTATGCACGTGGTGCGGGACTGGTATTTAGCAATAGGAAATAACAAACACATCATGTACTGGTCCATCTTCCAGATCAGCATCATCATGATGACGTCAGTATTTCAGATTTTCTGTCTCCGGAGATTAT
Source organism: Saccostrea echinata (assembly GCF_033153115.1). NCBI lineage: Eukaryota > Metazoa > Mollusca > Bivalvia > Ostreida > Ostreidae > Saccostrea > Saccostrea echinata. The sequence goes on from NW_026889779.1 coordinate 31,618,082, forward strand.
TCAGCACCACAGCAGTGACACCGTCACAAAAACCCAGAGCCTAGCGACCTTAAATTGGTGGAGCAATCGAATGTAGATGATTATGGCACGCCGATTGCTTCAAAATTATTTTCTGCACGACCTAAAACAAAAATTACACGAGTAAGTAAAAACTTACACAAAGTGAGGAAAATATACACGAAGCTATTGAAATTTACACAAACTATAGAAAAACTGCACAATCAACAAAATATTTATACGATATAGTGAGGAAATTACACAAACGTAAAAACGAAAACTGCACGAGTGAGAATACAACATCGACATAATATGCTACGCATCCTCATTGCGCACATTTCATTAATATTCATTAGAGAACAGTTCAATGTGGTTTGGATGCTTGAAACATACTATAAATTTTTTACAAAAGGAGGAGTAATTAACGTGTTGGTAATCTTTTTAAAAAAGATTCTTTTAAAATTCCGCTAGACTCCCAAGAATATATGTACAACGTATATTATACATGTAGATAAATTGACAGGCACACAATCTTAAACTTGTAGTATATGAACAACCCCGAATAAAAAAACATTCTTCACAGAATACTTGTATAGATAACGTAAAAAAGGGGGATGCATATTACCAGTTGTGTGTTTAATTGTTGGATTTTTAAAAGTATGTCATTCCTCTATATAGCAATTTCTTTTGAAAGTTTAAAACAGTGACATAAAGGCCTAAATAAAAATAAATAAAAACATGTGATATAATACAGGAGAGTTAACAACAAATCAAACTCTTCTCCTCCACCACCTACTGTGTGTACTTTTGGTAATAATCAAGGATGTGCATGCGTGACCTTTTCATACAGAGATCCTTCCCTGCTGGTTCTGGAACGAAAGACACATGTACGCTAATCGATTTATAGCTATTTGACACACCAATAATACCTTTTGATTAAAGATTATATTACTAGCAATTCATTTTTTTTTTGAAGCAATGTTGCGATCATCTGGGTTGTGGAATTTGACCGAAAACTTTTTGGAAGTCAACAGTAAAGAAAATCGAGCAAATATTAATTGTGCAACTTAAATTTTAATATTGAAACGCATATCTCACTTTTTGGTATATGTATGTAACAAAGTACATGTAGTACATGTAGTCTTAACTTTTGTGCAGCGTGTGGTGATTTCATAAAAACTCCAAGAAAATGTAGAAAAAATATACAGTCGTTTTACTTATGTAAATTAAAGTTTAATTTATGTTGTTTTTGATGTATCGGCGGTAGTCTATTTTGAATAGTTAAAATGCATATAAAGGTGTTAAGAAAATTTAAAATTATAAAATACAGGCAAGTAGTATCGTTTTTGAAAGCGGGGGAGGGGGGTCAGATTTTTTTTTTTGACAACCTACCTGAAAAAACAAAACAAGTATTTTCGAAACACATTATAATACCAAATTACTTTGATTTAAACTATCCTACAACAAAGGGAGGGGGCAACCAGCTTTTCAGTGGAAATTTACAATAGAAGTAGGTTATGTTTGGAAAAAAAGTGGGGGGAGGGCAGACCCCTCCTGATGCTACGTGCCTGAAATATTTTCTAAGAATTTAAGGGTACATAAAATAGTCTATCGAAATCAGGATTGCAATTCAACTGAACTGTAACGATATTGTAAGACCAAATTCAAGAAGACATACAAGATGAACTTAATTAGCTGGGACTTGGCTACACATGCACATTTATTTTCAATGTGCAGATTTTGACAATAATAAACACACGGTAATAAAACAAAGATTTCTTGAGGTCATCATATGTTTTCTTATATTTATTCGTAGTCATGCTCGAAGTAAAACAAGACCTGGTTGATGCCATTGATACACATGTACAATATTGCTATAAAGCAAACTTTTTAATTATTTGTACATGTATTCGTACAAAATACAAATTGCATAGATTAGGCTTTTTAACTCATAATCTGATTTTTCAAAAACGTTAGATATGCACATGAATAGTCTTTTAAAAAGTGAATCTTGTATCAAATATGTTCCTTGAATATTATTGAAGATTATTTTCATTTTATAATTATACAGTCATTTTTTTTTTTATAATGACTATAGTTTTGGGTAAAAAAGTGTTAGCCTATTACAAAAACTTAGTGTTCGGAAAATAATTAAAATTTTATGCATACGAATTCGAAATGTAAAGAGAAATTGTTGTCTTGGAAAATATTTGTCAAACCTCGAGCTCCATAAAGAACATGATTTATTTGCATTATTTAAGAGTGATACAACACATTCTTTGTTCTTTCTATTTATTATAATATCCATTCCCCTTTTCTTATTTGTAACATTGTACGTAGATGTATTTAGTAATTCACTATGTTTTAAAATTTCTGATGTGTCATTATGGTCCAACGATTTGAAACTTTAATAAATACATAGATTCAGATATGTTGCTACTCTATCAATCCACGAACCAGATCCGCCACTGATGATATGTTTTACCGGTGCCAGGATCATTTGAGTAGAGTTTTGTTATTTCATTTGGACAAATTTTAAGTAACAAAACACAAAAACGCATGTACTAAAGCACACAGACTATATATATTTTCCCTTTATCTGGTCCTATTTATTAAAAGTGAAAACATTTATCAAGTAATCGCCATTACGAATGAGGGTAACGCTTACCCTTAGGAATGTCTTGTTTTTTATTGAGTAGTTTATGACTGAAAATATGTGATATCATGGAAGGAATTCATAACAGTGTAGGCTACAGATGTCCAACCAAAATTGATATTCTCATATTTTATAAGTAAAGATACATGTATAATTAGAAAAAAAATATTTTTTATGTTTGACTTTAAAAACATACTGTATATATCTAAGGTCAGGTAATTCCCACTTTTTAATCTATGAAAAAAAATCTGCCCAAATGAATTCATAATTAGTACAAATGAGAAGTACCAAAATGAATTCTACAATTTAATGATTATAATCAGCAATAATTCTGCCATCATTTTCATGAAGAATCCACGTTATTAATTGTTTTATTACGCATGTGTTAATTTTATTTTATACAAGTACTTTCCGTTAAAGTTGTATCTATAAGTTAGAGAATTTTAAAAGACCATAGAGCGTATTACTTTTAGTTCGGAGTCGAGTGCATCATATGCAATGGTACTTTTTTCCCCGCATTATAACACAAACATGCAATTCCTTTCTTGTCACAATTTATGTCCGGCATCATATAATACCTCCATATTTTGGCTAGGATCTCGGTCAATATAAGAAAAATATAATGTCTCCGAACAACTTTTAAATTTTTTCACACAGTTCACAAGAAAACATTTCATTCGTTCGATTGGCATTAGCTAGAAATCGGATCGAGTTTTAGCAAAGAAATAAAGAAGCAAACAAACATGCATATCATCGTCAACACCATTTTCTCTCGATTACACCCAGCATTCAAGAAGAGATAAAGAGTACAGAAAACCAAGAACACAATGAATATTCTATATGCATAATAATGATATGCGCAGCTGTATGCGCAGTAAAATTGTTTGTGTAATTTTTAGTTTCCTCTGCTCGTGCAGTTTTTGACTTTACGTTTGTGCATTTTATACCCCTTAATCGTGTAAAAAATTTCGGATTCGTGTATTTTTCGTTATGTTTGTGTTAAAATCGTTCAAACTATGTGCAATTTTTACCGATACGTGCATTTTTATTTTACTCGTGTATATTTTTCATCAAGCTCGTGTATAAAATCGTGATCGTTGTGCAGAAAATAATTTTGAAGCAATCGGCGTGCCATAGTTGATCCTTGCCTTAAAGCTTTTGCGAATCTTTGCAAACTATCATACGTATATATACGTGCGAGACGGGTCGACACTATTTCTTTTCTCCACTTATTTTTCAATTCCATATGTAAGTAGATTGGTCATGGCCACGGGCTTTTGAACACTTATCTAGGAGGTCAAGTGCGTGTATCAATAAATATCTCAATGCAGAGTTGTAGAAATGCATCGAACACAGCCTATCGGAGCATTCGAGGATGACATTACGTGCTGGACTAATTGAAGGGTTGATAGAACAAATAAAACATAACGAGGTCAGAACAATATATCCTGCGGAGAAGAGAAATAGCTCCGACACCGCCTCGCATGATTGTTTATAACCTTGCAAGTTTCAGTTAAAGTAGCTCGGTCCGTCTTGCTGCTGGTGAACTGATCCCAATGCATTTCCAATTTTGGATGTTAAGGACATACGCAACGTAGTTTGAACTTTATTGTCTTTTTCCCTGGAGTTGAAGATTTCCAATACTTAAAGGAACTGTGTGCTACATTTTAATGTCTATATATGCTGTTAAACACTTCTTCTAAAACAAATTTGGATAAACAAAACATCTAGAATATATGTTTAATAATTTTTGTATATTTTTCTTTGAATTATACAAGAATTTTCATCAATTGATATCTTTTCAAAACCCCTGGTAATGCATGCTGATTTTTTGTCTACGAACATCTGATGGCACTATAATCTTAAATTAAGAATATCTTGAAAAATTATCAGTAGGTAAGGTACGTTGCGTATGTCCTTAAACGAATAAAAGATAAATCAAAGAAAATGTTCATAATTTTAAAATCTTTTACAAAAAATTTATATCATTTTGATATTAATAAATGTACATGTATTTGAAAAAGGTACACGTATTAGCCAATTAATTTCCAAATATTTCATTTACTACTTAAAACAAGTTTTGCAAAGGGAAAGATGACATGCTCCGATTTTATAGTTAAGTTACTTTTTTAGATCCAGGGATTCCAATGACGTCTTTGAAAATCTCGATCCACTCAAGGACCTTATTATTTGATCTTCACACACCAAATGTATAAATTGTGTAACAAATGGAGGAAATCACATTCAATATGTGACAGTTATGCAAAATAAACTATGTTTTGTACATGCATATGTATATTATCGTACATATAAAATATATCTCACACAGATAATTATTGATCCTGCAAATGTAGCTGTGGAAACACAACTTACATGTAATTCATAAACTTAGTACTAAAAAATCTGTTACGAATACTCCATTTATACAATACAGAAATTTCCATAAAGCAAAAACAATTTTTAGACATTGAAGAGATCTCAGTAAAACAAACATTCTATTGTTCCTACACATTACATATATATCAGTTACACAAAACATTTATGATCCTTATGTCAGAGAGATGAAAGTAAATTTAAAAAATTAAAATAAGAGTATACACACTGAAGATATGTCAATATTAAACACAACATTCTACAAAATAAAGAACTATTAGAAAGACGAAAACAGGATCCAGGTAAGAGCCTGTAAAGTTATGTCAGTTTCACAATAATCATATATAAAACTACAAAGTAAAGTGAATTTAGTAAGACGATTGAAAAGGTCATTTACAAATAAAAGTTATGGCACACCGATTGTCGTTCACATTAGGGATGTCATTGTGGTTTTTCACACAGATGTGTGTTTTATTTCATATACAGGAATCACTTTTTGGTGTCATAGTTCATCTCTTGATCTGAAACAAAAATAAACAGAGGCTAAAAAGCTGATATCATGCAATTTTCAACAATGAATTGAAAAAAATTGAAACATAGTCTCAATCATCGAGTGAAGAACTATTTTCTTAGTTACCTGAATTCTTGAAAGCATCCTTTATCTATGGAGGAAAAATATTTTTTTTAAATGATGAAATATATATAGCTGTATAAAATAGAAAAATCTCTGGGTTTCTTTTAACTAGATAAGAATACTGATTCTCAGTATGCTTCAATTTACTGACATGAAATAGTACAATATTTTTCTCCAGAATCTCCCTTGAACAGTGATTGGTTATTTAATTAGAATTGATTTGAACCGTGAATCTATATCTATTGACTGGTTATGATTGTAACCAGCGAGGAGAAAATATACGATGGACAAGAACAGGCGCCCGTAAATACAAAAGAACTTACGCTAAGATCAAAATTTAATTTATAAACGGTTTTATTCTCTTTAAAAACACTTAAGAAAGATATTTTTATTTTATCAATTTCAAACGGAATAATTAATTTAGCAAAAGTTTACAATCAACTTAAGGTTTTGGACTTAGTTGAAAGTTAATTTGTAAAACGGACCCCAGGATTCGAACCCAGACACACTGGATCACTAGTCTGGTGCCCTATCGTAAGTACTGTAAGTAGTGAGCTATCCGGCCACCGCCACTTTTCCACTCCTTAACGGTCTTCGTCCCCAAGACATCAACCCAGGCTCTTTCCTAACCGTCTTTCACCTGTTTTTTCCAGGGCATGGCACGCACGGAACCAATTGTAACCGGTGATGAGAGAAAATGCTATGGACCAGACCAGAATTCAAACCCGGGACCCTGAATAACTAGTCAAGTGATCAACCAACTGAGATATCTGGCTATGGCACGCCGATTGCTTCAAAATTATTTTCTGCACAACGATCACGATTTTATACACGAGCTTGATGAAAAATATACACGAGTAAAATAAAAATGCACGTATCGGTAAAAATTGCACATAGTTTGAACGATTTTAACACAAACATAACGAAAAATACACGAATCCGAAATTTTTTTCACGATTAATGGGTATAAAATGCACAAACGTAAAATCAAAAACTGCACGAGCAGAGGAAACTAAAAATTACACAAGCAATTTTACTGCGCATACAGCTGCGCATATCATTATTATGCACATAGAATATTCATTGTGTTCTTGGTTTTCTGTACTCTTTATCTCTTCTTGAATGCTGGATGTAATCGAGAGAAAATGGCGTTGACGATGATATGCATGTTTGTTTGCTTCTCTATTTCTTTGCTAAAACTCGATCCGATTTCTAGCTAATGCCAATCAAACTAATGAAGTGTATTCTTGTAAACTGTGTTACAAAAATTAAAAGTTGTTCGGAAATATTATATTTTTCTTATATTGACCGAGATCCAAGCCAAAATATGGAGGTATTATATGATGCCGGACATAAATTGTGACAAGAAAGAAATCGCATGTTTGTGTTATAATGCGGGGGGAAAAGTACCATTGCATATGATGCACTCGACTCTGAACTAAAAGTAATGCACAGCAAACTCTAAATTCCTAACGATAAACAGATTTTGCTTTAATAAAATGATAGATTTATTTATTTATTTATTTTTAAATATACGCTCTATGGCCTTTTAAAATTATCTAATTTATAGATACAACTTTAACGGAAATTTCTTGTATAAAATAAAATTAACACATGCATAATAAAACGATAAATAAAGTGGATTCTTCATGAAAATGATGGCAGAATTATTGCTGATTATAATCATTAAATTGTAGAATTTATTTCGGTACTTCTCATTTGTACTAAGTATGATTTCATTTGAGCAGATTTTTTTTTTCATTTGGGAGTTAGCTGGATATATTTTTTATTTTCAAAAAGATTAAAAAGTGGGGATTACCTGACCTTAGATATACACAGTATGTTTTTAAAGTCAAACATAATTTTTTTTTCTAATTATACTTGTATCTTTACTTATAAAATATGAGGATATCAATTTTGGTTGGATATCTGTAGCCTACACTGTTATGAATTCCTTCCATGATATCGCATATTTTCAGTCAAAAACTGCTCAATAAAAAACAAGACATTCCTAAGGGAAAGCGTTACCCTCATTCGTAATGGCGATTACTTGATAAATGTTTTCACTTTTAATAAAAAGGACCGATAAAGGAAAAATATATACTCTATGTGCTTTATATACATGCGGTTTTGTGTTTTGTTACTTAAAATTTGTCCAAATGAAATAACAAAACTCTACTCAAATGATCCTGGCACCGGTAAAACTAATGACATTAGTGGCGGATCTGGTCCGTGGATTGATTGAGTCGCAACATCTGAATCTATGTATTTATTAAAGTTTCAAATCGTTGGACCATAATGACACGTCAGAAATTTTAAAACATAGTGAATTAAACTAAATACATCTACGTACAATGTTACAAATAAGAAAATGGGAATAGATATTATAATAAATAGAAAGAACATAGAACGTGTTTTATCGCTCTTGAAAATGCAAATAAATCATGTTCTTTATGGAGCTCGAGGTTTGACAAAGATTTTCTAAGATAATAAATTTTCTTCACATTTCGAATTTGTATGCATAAAATTTTAATTATTATCCGAACACTTGTTTTTTGTAATAACACTATTTTACCCAAAGATATAGTCATTATAAAAAGAACATGACTGTATAATTATAAAATGAAAATAATCTTCAATAACATTCAAGGAACATATTTGATACAAGCTCCACTTTTTAAAAGATTATTCATGTGCATATCTAACATTTTTGAAAATTCAGATTATGAGTTAAAAAACCTAATCTATGCAATATGAATTTTGTACGTATATATGTAATTAAAAAGTTTGCTTTATAACAATATTGTACATGTGTATCAATGGCATCAACCAGGTCTTGTTTTTACTTCGAGCATGACTACGAATAAATATAAGAAAACATATGATGAATATAAACTTCAAGAAATTTTTGTTTTATTACCGTGTGCAAATTTATTATTGTCAAAATCTGCATTGAAAATAAATATGCAAGTGTAGCCAAGTCTCAGCTAATTAAGTTCATCTTGTACATCTTCTTCAATTTGGTCTTACAATGTCGTTACAAATCAGTTAAATTGCAATCCTGATTTCGATAGACAATTATATGTACCCTTAAATTCTTAGAAAATATTTCAGGCACGTAGCATCAGTAGGGACCTGCCCCCTTTTTTCCAAACATAACCTACTTCTATTGTAAATGTCCACTGAAAAGCTGGTTGCCCCCCCCCCCCCCCCCTTGTTGTAGGATAGTTTAAATCAAAGTAATTTGGTATTATAATGTGTTTCGAAAACAAAGTGGAAGGTGGAAACCTCCCCCCCCCCCCCCCCACACACACACACACACGAAATAGGATTTTCGAGTTTGGACACTTTACCTTTTTAGCTCACCTGAGCCGAAGGCTCAAGTGAGCTTTTCTGATCACTTTTTGTCCGTCGTCCGTCTGTCCGTCCGTCCGTCTGTCCGTCTGTAAACTTTTCACATTTTCGACTTCTTCTCAAGAACCACTGGGCCAAATTCAACCAAACTTGCCACAAAGTATCCTTGGGTGAAGGGGATTCAAGTTTGTTCAAATGAAGGGCCACGCCCCCTTTCAAGGGGAGATAATTAGGAATTAGTGAAAAAATAATGGCATCATTTAAAAATCTTCTTCTCAAGAACCACTGGGCCAGGAAAGATGAAACTTATGTGGAAACATCCTCAGGTAGTGTAGATTCAAGTTTGTTCAAATCATGACCCCTGGGGGTAGGGTGGGGCCACAATGGGGGATCAAAGTTTTACATAGAAATATATAGGAAAATATCTTTAAAAATCTTCTTCTTTAGAACAGCAAAGCCATGATTGGTCATATTTATATGAAAGCATCCTCAGGTAGTGCAGATTCAAGTTTGTTCAAATCATGACCCCCGGGGTTAGGGTGGGGCCACAATGGGGGATCAAAGTTTTACATAGAAATATATAAGAAAATGTTTTAAAAAATCTTCTTCTTAAGAACAGCAAAGCCATGATTGGTCATAATTATATGGAAGCATCCTCAGGTAGTGCAGATTCAAGTTTGTTCAAATCATGACCCTCGGGGGTAGGGTGGGGCCACAATGGAGGATCAAAGTTTTACATAGAAATATATAGGAAAATATTTTAAAAAATCTTCTTCTTAAGAACAGCAAAGCCATGATTGGTCATATTTATATGGAAGCATCCTCAGGTAGTGCAGATTCAAGTTTGTTCAAATCATGACCCCAGGGGGTAGGGTGGGGCCACAATGGGGGATCAAAGTTTTACATAGAAATATATAGGAAAATATCTTTAAAAATCTTCTTCTTTAGAACAGCAAAGCCATGATTGGTCATATTTATATGAAAGCATCCTCAGGTAGTGCAGATTCAAGTTTGTTCAAATCATGACCCCTGGGGTTAGGGTGGGGCCACAATGGGGGATCAAAGTTTTACATAGAAATATATAAGAAAATATTTTAAAAAATCTTCTTCTTTAGAACAGCAAAGCCATGATTGGTCATATTTATATGGAAGCATCCTCAGGTAGTGCAGATTCAAGTTTGTTTAAATCATGACCCCTGGGGGTAGGGTGGGGCCACAATGGGGGATCAAAGTTTTACATAGAAATATATAGGAAAATATCTTTAAAAATCTTCTTCTTAAGAACAGCAAAGCCATGATTGGTCATATTTATATGGAGGCATCCTCAGGTAGTTTAGGTTCAAGTTTGTTCAAATCATGACCCCCAGGGGTAGGAAGGGGCCACAATGGGGGATCAAAATTTTACATAGAAATATATAAGAAAATATTTTAAAAAATCTTCTTCTTAAGAACAGCAAAGCCATGATTGGTCATATTTATATGGAAGGATCCTCAGGTAGTGCAGATTCAAGTTTGTTTAAATCATGACCCCTGGGGGTAGGGTGGGGCCACAATGGAGGATCAAATTTTTACATAGAAATATATAGGAAAATATCTTTAAAAATCTTCTTCTTTAGAACAGCAAAGCCATGATTGGTCATATTTATATGGAAGCATCCTCAGGTAGTGCAGATTCAAGTTTGTTCAAATCATGACCCCAGGGGGTAGGGTGGGGCCACAATGGGGGATCAAAGTTTTACATAGAATTATATAAGAAAATATCTTTAAAAATCTTCTTCTTAAGAACAGAAAAGCCATGATTGGTCATATTTATATGGAAGCATCCTCAGGTAGTTTAGGCTCAAGTTTTTTCAAATCATGACCCCCAGGGTTAGGGTAGGGCCACAATGGGGGATCAAATTTTTACATAGAAATATAAAGGATAATATTTTAAAAAATCTTCTTCTTAAGAACAGCAAAGCCATGATTGGTCATATTTATATGGAAGCATCCTCAGGTAGTGCAGATTCAAGTTTGTTTAAATCATGACCCCTGGGGGTAGGGTGGGGCCACAATGGAGGATCAAAGTTTTACATAGAAATATACAGGAAAAAATCTTTTTCTCAAGAAAAGAAAAGCCATGATTAGTAAAATTGATATGGAGGCATCCTTGGGTAGTGTAGAATGAAATTTGTTCAAATGAGAGACCCCGGGGGTAGGGTGGGGCCACAATGGGGGATCAAATTTTTACAAATGAATATATGGGAAAAAATCTTCTGTTCAGGAACAGCAATGCCATTTGTTATATTGATATGAAAGCATCATCAGGTAGTTTAAAATTCAAATCCCTCCCCTCCCCCCCATTAACTTTTCAATTCTAAACTGATTTTTGCTTCTTTTTTTTCCCCCTAGCCAATGTGCTCAGGTGAGCAATGTGGCCCATGGGCCTCTTGTTTGTTGCTTGTCAAGGTTTTTTTTCAGGTAGGTTGTCAAAAAAAAATATGGCGTCCCTCCTTTCAAAAACGATACTACGTGCCTGTATTTCATAATTTTAAATTTTCTTCACTACTTTATATGCATTTTAACTATTCAAAATAGACTACCGCCGGTACATTAAAAACAACATAAAATTAAGCTTTAATTCACATAAGTAAAAAGTTCATGACGACTGTATAATTTTTCTACAGTTTCATGGAGTTTTATGAAATCACCACACGTTGCTCGAAAGTTAAGACTACATGTACTACTTTGTTACATACATATATCAAAAAGTGAGATATGCGTTTCAATATTAAAATTTCAGTTGCGCAATTATTTGCTCGATTTTCTTTACTGTTGACTTCCAAAAAGTTTTCGGTCAAATTCCACAACCCAGATGATCGCAACATTGCTTCAAAATCTTTGTATGAATTGCGAGTAATCTTTAATTAAAAGGTATTATTGGTGTGTGAAATAGCTATAAATCGATTAGTGTACAGGTGTCTTTCGTTCCAGAACCAGCAGGGAGAGATCTCTGTATGAAAAGGTCACGCATGCACATCCTTGATTATTACCAAAAGTACACGCATTGGGTGGTGGAGGAGAATACTGAGTTTGATTTGTTGTTAACTCTCCTGTATTATATATCACATGTTGTTTTTATTTATTGTAATTTAGGCCTTTAGATATGTCATTGTTTTAAACTTTCAAAAGAAATTGCTATATAGAGGAATGACCTACTAAAAAAAAAAATCCAACAATTAAACACAAGTGTAATATGCACCCCCCTTTTTTTTACGTTATCTATACATGTATTCTTTGTAGAATGTTTTTTATTCGGGAGTATTCATATACTACAAGTTTAAGATTGTGTGCCTGTCAATTTATCTACATGTATAATATACGTTGTACATATTCTCGAGAGTCTAGCGGAATTTTAAGGACGACGGACCTAATTCGAAATTTCACGCCACTGCGCAGAAAACCGCGCATATGCCTAGAATCAAATTGACTTTATTATGTATTGCAAAAAATTAAAAAAAAAATATACATTTTAAATTCTTTTAAAGATTCAAACGTTTCCTCTCAATTCAAAAATGTAAATATTTCGATTTATATTCATAAATAAATGATTTATTTTGTCAAGGTATTTTCATTGAAAATTTCCCCCAAAATGTGCCCTACACCTGAGTTTGACATGCCCCCCTGAAAAATCTAAGCCGATGACCCATTTATTTTTTGGCATAATTTGCTGGTAAATTGTCTTGTTAACATTGTCCTTTAATATGAATAAATATTCTATTGCAGAATTTTTTTCATGATCACTCATACCCTACACTGCCAATTTCCCATTACTTCCTATAGTAATTATCGATTTTCATTGCCAACTTTTGAAACCGCTCCCCATTAAAAATCTACATTGAACTGAATTTATTGATCTCTTCACAATTTTACAATTGTATAGCGAGATATAAATGTAAACTACAATGATGAAAAATAAAAACACATATATGGCATGCGTGAGTATAAGGATAGACAAATAGTACAATTATAGGTTGAGGTCTTTACTAGTTTGGGGAGCACGTTTTAGTAATTTTTTTTATAAATATACACAGTTTTCTTAAAAATGACTGTTTATCTGAATTCATTATTTCTCTAAATGTAATTGTATTTTTGAATCGTAATTGTTTTTGTGTTAAACATTTATTTCTTTCACGTGTCATTGACGTACAATTTAATATGTAATGGAATTCATCTCCTATTTCATTTAATTGACATTTCTTACATAGTCTAATCTCTCTTGGTTCATTTAACCAACGTCCAGTTTCAATTGGCAAATAATGATTACAAGTACGGAATTTGCAGAAATTTATGGCTTCTTTTCGTGATAGAATTTCTAAATATTTTTTCAAATTTTAGTTCGTCTTTGTATATTCTATAATTTAGGGTCTTTGATAAATTTTGAACATCCGAATTCCATTTTTGTTTAAATTGATCTATTAAAGTTAGTTTTGCTTTCGCTCTTAAACAATTTGGATTGAAGGCTTGACTGTTCCAAATATTTGAAAGTCCACAATCGTTTAAGATATTTAAGACATTATTTATCCAAGCAATCTTCTTAGTCTTTTGATTTACAGTATCACTTAATTTAAACAGCAGACTTGATATTTTTGTTTCTTTTCCAAGTTTAAGTTTACACCAATAGGAAATAATACGCGTTTGTATTTCAATGGACATGGGATGTCGACCGAGTTCACCATACACCATACAGTCCGGAGTAGATTGTTTAAGGTTAAGAAGTAATTTACAAAATTTTAGATGTACTCTGTCTACAATTGCATTGTTCGAAAATCCCCATACTTCACATCCGTACAACAATATAGGCTGAACAATTTTATCGAACAGGTCTAACTGACATCGTATTGATAGATTATGTAAGCGGCCTTTCTTAAGAATTTCAAATATTGCTTTATTTGCTTTGTCAACTTGTTTCTGCTTTGCTTCCTTGAAAGAACCTGACGTACTAAATAAAATACCCAAATAATTAATTTCATTTACAACTTCAATCAACTGTTCGCCGTATTTAAACTCAGGCTTTTCTTTTTTCTTTCCTTTACTTATTATCAAAACTTTTTTGTTAATATTAATCTTCAAATTCCATTTTCTGCAATATTTTTCAAAACAATTAATTTTTGCTTGTAAGTGCTCGGCAGATTCAGCTATCTCTGTCTAACACTTTTTTATAAGCCTTTTCTTTGTTTTTATAATTTTCTTTATCATTTTGCAAACGTTTCCTGAAATAATAAACTTTGCTATTTCGGTATTTTTTTCTCGCTTTGTGACAAGCTGTAGAAAACCATGGCTTATTATTTTTATGAATGCTTTTAGTCGTTTTATTTTTGTTCACTTTAATTACTCCTAAAGCTTGTTTAGCTGCATTAATATAATTTTTATTTAGTTCATTTACAATATTGTTGACAATTTCCTCTGGGTTTTCACTGGAATTTATTGCTTGGTCTATGTCTGATATCATTTCTTCGACGCGATTTTTGTTGATAGCTTGAATAAAAGTATTTTCTTTCTCCGGATCCCATGGCTTTATCATTTCTAGATCAGTTGTAGAAACATTTGTTTTCATTTCTTTTATTAATTCGTGTTTATTTATACTTAAAACAAGGGGGTTATGTACGTCGGAGTACAGTGAACTATGCTCCAAAACTTGCATGTTTTCTATATAATTCCAAAAGCCGTAGTTACATATAAAATAATCTACAGTACTTGTGCTTTTACATGTTGGTTTTCCATTTATATTATCTCCAATTCGACCATTTACTATTAATAAATTGTTTGTCTTACAAAATTCTAATAACAATTTGCCATAGCAGTTTTGTATTTTATCAACATTATTACGCTCTACATGTTCTGATGTTAAATTAAATTCACTTTGTGATTCTTCAAAAATATCATTAAATTTGTCTGTGGTTTCGTATACAACAGGATGGATTTCAGATCCTGTTCCGGTCCTGGCATTAAAATCACCTGTTAAAATTAAGTGTTTGTCATTTTTTAACATGTTTTGTAGTTCAATTTCTAATAAACTAAATGCATCTTTACTGCTATATTTGGATGACCATATGTTTTGTTTTTTTTTTATTGATTTTAACTCACCAAAAGCCACATTACCTCATATTAAAATTTGAATAAAAAAATCTATTGCAGAAATGAATTAGGTCCGTCGTCGTTAAAAGAATCTTTTTAAAAAAGATTACTAACACTTTACTCCTCCTTTTGTATTTATAGTATGTTTCAAGCATCCAAGCCACATTGACCTGTTCTCTAATGAATATTAATGAAATGTGCGCAATGAGGATGCGTTGCATATTATGTCGATGTTGTATTCTCACTCGTGCAGTTTTCGTTTTTACGTTTGTGTAATTTTCTCACTATATCGTGTAAATATTTTGTTGATTGTGCAGTTTTTCTATAGTTTGTGTAAATTTCAATAACTTCGTGTATATTTTCCTCACTTTGTGTAAGTTTTTACTTACTCGTGTAATTTTTGTTTAAGGTCGTGCAGAAAATAATTTTGAAGCAATCGGCGTGCCATATCTGGCCAATGGCGATCGAACCTGCCAAATGATTAATAGGGCATGCTCGAGATTACTCTAAAAGACGATAAACACTTAATGTACCGAATGGACGATACCGTTCAATTTATTGTATAATTCAAAAATTGTCATGGTCTATTTTTTAATAGGAGGAAGATTGGGTTTACAGCTTTCTTCTGTCAGTTGTTGTTTTTTCCTATGTGTAATTACACTGCTTTATTAGAAATTCTAACTGAAAGTTAATTTGCACACGTTTGTTCAGTCTGCAATTTATCCTTGGCCCAAACGTATTAAAATTAACTGTACTTGTAAAGATAAAGATGAAACGTAGGACGTTAATTCAAATGACTCTTATGCAGCTAATATTTTACAATTGTTACTCTTTTTTCGAGTGTCAGATCCTAAAGATCTAACCTTATTGTATGTTTAAGAAATGTCATAGGCGCTGAGTAGTATGGTGCATATTTCTGTCCCCTGTATGCAAGTTATTATTCTATAGATTATGTCAACTTGCAAAATAAATACTTGCAACGTGCAACATAACAAGGGTGACATACAAGAAAATGAGATAAGAATTAGAAAAATGTTAACAGAACAATATTGCCCAACATCCAACATGCAAGGAGCAACTTATTAATGTTAACATGCAACTTTATGTAATTTATATGGATATGAAACATGTGTATATGGACATGCACCATACTTCTGTCGAAATGCAACTAATTTATGTCGAAATTGTCGAACTTATTTATGTTGACATCAACTTATTTATGTTGACACGAACTACAATTTTTTTTCATTGAAAATTATAGGGATTCTTGCATCCTGTTGTATGTCGACCTAAATAACTTATATTTTGACATAAGTTGCATATCAACATTAATATGTTGCATATTGTAAAGCCCGCGTGGGAGATATTCGATATTTTATGAAAATTTCCTAATTCGATCCCATTTTCTTTTTGCACCCATTTTCTTTTTGCGTGTGAACTTGCTTGTTGCATGCTGAAAAATATGATGTATGTTGATATAATTTTATTGCATGACGACATAAGCCTTGGAAAAATAAATTGCATATAGGAGACCATCTTCCCAAGTCAAGGGTTTCTGATCCACTCCGCTCCACATAAACAAAGGAGACGGAAGTATGCATAAACAATTTTGAAAAAATCGATTTTATTTTTCATCACATATGTACATGTATATGGGGACTTTATTTAAGATCTAGGATAATGAGCTAAGAACTTTTTGTCATCGATTTAACTTTTTTTTAACCATATGCATCCCATCTCTACCTTCGTGTAGAACGGGAAACGTTATTGAAATATAGTTGACGTCAGATTTAGACAGAATTTCATATATACTTATTCTAAGGTAAAATACATTCGAGACTCAGGATAAACTCATGTGTTTGAATTTATCTTATCTACACAACTGGTTTACTTTTAATTCTTCACACATGTAATTCATATAAATGATATTGCAATGTATGAAAAGGAAATGATTCACTGAGTTGGAAGAACTTTATCTTTATGTATATTCAGTACAAACAAGCACCTGTTTTTCAGTACACTTACATAGAACGGCGGCAGTGGACGGTATATCTTCCTTAGGACAATCCTCCCCAATACATTTCCGCCTCTCCATCTTACCCTTCTTAGTATTGTAAAACGGACATTCTCCTGTGTGTAAAATTAAAAAAAAAACCAAAGACTGTATTTTTCTTGCTTGTGTTTCAATGAAGAAAATTGGAAACAGGGGAATAAAGTTTTAGACGACGTTATAGTATTTTATTATTGGTTACTTATTTATTTATTTCAGTGACTTTTACTGTTGGTTACATGTATGAGTGACTTTTATTATTGGTTACCTATAAAAGAGTTTTGTTTGTTAGTTACCTTATAAGTTACTTATGTTGGTTACCTGTGTAGGTGATTTTGTTGTTGTTTACCTGTATAGGTGACTTTGTTGTTGTTTACCTGTATAGGTGACTTTGTTGTTGTTTACCTGTATAGGTGACTTTGTTGTTTGTTACCTGTATAGGTGACTTTATGGTTGGTTACCTGTATAGGTGACTTAATGGTTGGTTAAGAGTATAGGGGACTTTGTTGTTGGTTATCTGTATAGGAGACTTTATTGTTGTTTACCTGTATAGATGACTTTTATTGTTGGTTACCTGTATAGGTGACTTTGTTGTAAATTTTTTACCTGTATAGGTGACTTTGTTGTTGGTTACCTGTATAGGTGACTTTGTTGTTGGTTACCTGTATAGGTGACTTTTATTGTTTTTTACCTGTACACGTGTCTTTATTATTGGTTACCTGTATAGGTGACTTTTATTGTTGGTTACCTGTATAGGTGACTTTATTTTTGATTACCTGCACAGGTGTCTTTATTATTTGTTACCTTTATAGGTGACTTTTACTGTTGGTTACCTGTATAGGTGACTTTATTGTTGTTTACCTGTATAGGTGACTTTGTTTTTGTTTACCTGTATAGGTGACTTTGTTGTTGTTTACCTGTATAGGTGACTTTGTTGTTGGTTACCTGTATAGGTGACTTTGTTGTTGTTTACCTGTATAGGTGACTTTATTGTTGGTAACCTGTATAGGTGATTTTTATTGTTGTTTACCTGTACAGGTGACTTTGTTGTTGTTTACCTGTACAGGTGACTTTTACTGTTGGTTACCAGTATATGTGACTTTGTTGTTGTTTACCAGTATAGGTGACTTTATTGTTGGTTACCTATATAGGTGACTTTATTGTTGGTTACCTGTATAGGTGACATTGTTGTTGTTTACCAGTATAGGTGACTTTATTGTTGGTTACCTGTATAGGTGACTTTATTGTTGTTTACCTGTATAGGTGACTTTATTGTTGTTTACCTGTATAGGTGACTTTGTTGTTGTTTACCTGTATAGGTGACTTTGTTGTTGTTTACCTGTATAGGTGACTTTGTTGTTTGTTACCTGTATAGGTGACTTTATGGTTGGTTACCTGTATAGGTGACTTAATGGTTGGTTAAGAGTATAGGGGACTTTGTTGTTGGTTATCTGTATAGGAGACTTTATTGTTGTTTACCTGTATAGATGACTTTTATTGTTGGTTACCTGTATAGGTGACTTTGTTGTAAATTTTTTACCTGTATAGGTGACTTTGTTGTTGGTTACCTGTATAGGTGACTTTGTTGTTGGTTACCTGTATAGGTGACTTTTATTGTTTTTTACCTGTACACGTGTCTTTATTGTTGGTTACCTGTATAGGTGACTTTTATTGTTGGTTACCTGTATAGGTGACTTTATTTTTGATTACCTGCACAGGTGTCTTTATTATTCGTTACCTTTATAGGTGACTTTTACTGTTGGTTACCTGTATAGGTGACTTTATTGTTGTTTACCTGTATAGGTGACTTTGTTGTTGTTTACCTGTATAGGTGACTTTGTTGTTGTTTACCTGTATAGGTGACTTTGTTGTTGGTTACCTGTATAGGTGACTTTGTTGTTGTTTACCTGTATAGGTGACTTTATTGTTGGTAACCTGTATAGGTGATTTTTATTGTTGTTTACCTGTATAGGTGACTTTGTTGTTGTTTACCTGTACAGGTGACTTTTACTGTTGGTTACCAGTATATGTGACTTTGTTGTTGTTTACCAGTATAGGTGACTTTATTGTTGGTTACCTATATAGGTGACTTTATTGTTGGTTACCTGTATAGGTGACATTGTTGTTGTTTACCAGTATAGGTGACTTTATTGTTGGTTACCTGTATAGGTGACTTTATTGTTGTTTACCTGTATAGGTGACTTTATTGTTGTTTACCTGTATAGGTGACTTTGTTGTTGTTTACCTGTATAGGTGACTTTGTTGTTGGTTACCTGTATAGGTGAATTTGTTGTTGTTTACCTGTATAGGTGACTTTGTTGTTGTTTACCTGTATAGGTGACTTTATTGTTGGTTACCTGTATAGGTGACTTTGTTGTTAGTTACCTGTATAGGTGACTTTATTGTTGTTTACCTGTATAGGTGACTTTATTGTTGTTTACCTGTATAGGTGACTTTGTTGTTGTTTACCTGTATAGGTGACCTGTTGTTGGTTACCTGTATAGGTGACTTTGTTGTTGTTTACCTGTACAGGTGACTTTTACTGTTGGTTACCAGTATAGGTGACTTTATTGTTGTTTACCTGTATAGGTGACTTTATTGTTGTTTACCTGTATAGGTGACTTTATTGTTGTTTACCTGTATAGGTGACTTTGTTGTTGTTTACCTGTATAGGTGACTTTATTGTTGGTTACCTGTATAGGTGACTTTATGGTTGGTTAAGAGTATAGGGGACTTTGTTGTTGGTTACCTGTATAGGAGACTTTATTGTTGTTTACCTGTATAGATGACTTTTATTGTTGGTTACCTGTATAGGTGAATTTATTGTTGTTTACCTGTATAGGTGACTTTGTTGTTGTTTACCTGTATAGGTGACTTTGTTGTTGGTTACCTGTATAGGTGATTTGTTGTTGTTTACCTGTATAAGTGACTTATTGTTGGTTATCTGTCTCAGTGATTTTTACTGTTGAATTCCTGTATAAGTGACTTTTGTTGTTGGTTACCTGTATATATGGTTACCTGTACGAGTTTTACTGTAGGCAACCTTTATGAGTGACATTTGTTTTTGGTTATCTGTAATGTAAATCATATACAGTACCAATTTGGATGGACCAGATGCGCATTTCAACAAATTATGTCTCTTCAGTGATGCTCATACCGAAACGTTGGAAATCCGAAATATTTAAATTAAAAAAAATTGAAGAGCTGAAAAAAGGGAGATCCAAAGATGGAGCCAAATACATGACTTTTTTCTGTTGATTACAAGTACCTGTGAGGGGCTTTTACTTTTGGTTACATGTTAGAGACCTTTATTGTTGGTCTACTGTATAACTGACTTTTGCTGTTGGTTACCTTGGGGGATGGTTTCCACCTTTACACACACCCGTCCATGTCTGTTTTGGTCATCAAGTAGACAGTGAGGAGTCTGACCTTCCTTACACGTATCAAGGAAATCGCCCATATAGAACTCTGGTATTGTCAAATTCGGGCATGTCTTGTCAGGAGATAATGGTTCAAATCCAAAGCAGGGTACTCCAAAAAGTAAAACAAACGCCAACGTCTTCATGACTAAAATTGAGGTAATGCATGAAAATCTAATGATTAAGTTTAACTGAATTCAGAGCAAAACAAAATTGGAAGAGGGAATCGAAAGCTGACTAATTACACCTACGATGTCAATAAAGAGAGCCTTAATTATCTCCGAATAAGCCTAAGAAATAGATAGGTGAAAATGCTAATATTTCATATATTTTCAATTATATTTTTTGATTGAATTTTCAGGATATTATGTTCAAATTTACACATATATGATTTTTTTTTTCGACTAACCGGTTATAGATTTTCTAACCGATTACCAATGTTCCGATTGAGTAACCGATTATAAATTGACATCCCTACAAAAACATGACCTAACGATAGGTTACATTTGCAATATAGACTGTCATATACATTGTAGTTTTAAAGTTGTTGGTAGTGACGCAATTAGAGTTTATAGTCAATTAAACATCCACTTCACAAGGGGTAAATTAAGAAATGAGAGAGAGAGAGTCCAAGAGCTCGCTAGGGTCTGAAAACACAGAAAGATATATAAACATTTATGTTAATAACACAAGAAATTTTATATGTAAAATAATTTATTAGCTCCTAACATATTGGAAGAAGGAAAAAGTCTCCAGCAGAAAAATTCAACAGTCTTTCACTACAACAAACAAATTTTTCTACTCAAATGAGAAAGCATTTTTTTTTTTTAAAGATTATTGTTTAGGGAAAAATCAGACAAAACGGTTTACGGAATACACCTTTAAATCGGGGTCTGCATTTAAACATACCTATCTCAATTGAACTTTCGAGAGTATACGTACAGTTACAGATAAATATTAGAAGCGCTTTAAATTCTGGGTGCAGGTATTCATAATCGTGTTGACACATCTGTTCATGTTAGTTTTGGGTGCATTTTTTTTTTCTATCTAATTAAACAAAAAGCAGTTGAATAATAATTACTTAAAAATCTTATTTTATAAGAAATTAATGCCAAATTATTTGAAGTAAATAGCAAGCTAGAATCATGGCTTTCCAAAAAAGCAGACATATATATATACGTATACAGATAAAATTTATTATTTAATGCAGGTCAAGGCATGTAAGTGCTGCAAAGTCTACTTGCACAGTTATAAAATATTATCATTTTAAAGCAACTGTTTGTATTTCATTCTATGTACTTACCGAGAAAAGTATTTACTCCAAAAAGAAAAAAAAATCCCCTATGAATTCTTAAGAGGACTGTTCAATATTTTAAACACCTTCAAGGACTGGTGTATGTTTATCTATCTTATTCAAATGTTTTACATTTACTAAGAAACATGATTGGACATATATTGAAAGTCACTCTTTTTAAATCGATATATATGTTCGAAAAAAATTCTTTAAAATTAGTAAAAATCAAAAATTATCTTTTAAAACCAGCATTCAATATTTCCTACGTGCTGAATAAAAATGCATTGAACTAGCGAGGTGCTTAAAAATTAATTTTATATTATTAGTAGCTAATCAAAGGAAGTGCATGGACTGTTTGCAAATGAACTAGGATAAACATGAGAAGAAGAAAACAATTTCTGTGGCCTTCAACTCGACATTTAGATATATCGACGATGTATTATCAATAAACATTACTAGTAGTTACTTCCAGTCGTATGTCAACTCGATATGTCCCAGTAAACTTGAAAAAGAAAGATACATCAGATTCTGACACATCTGTTTTATATTTGGATATTGTACTAGAAAAAAGACGTTAATGGTAACCTAAAAACAAAACTTAATCATAAACGTGATGACTTCAACTTTTCTATCGTCAACTTCGAACTCCCTTACTTCTTTAGCAATACATGTATCCTTACCACCTGCATCTGGGGTTTATAACTCCCAGTTGATTCGATACACAAGAGCATGCTCCATGATTGAACATTTCTGAAACAAGGCAAGCTATTGACAAACAAGTTGATAAACAAAGGATATTAATAGTCTTGTTTAAAGTCATCATTTCGCAAGTTCTATGATCAATACAATTACCTTGTCAGCAAGTACAATCTATCATTAAGTCGAATGCTGGCTGATGTTTTTCATACTGGTTATTAAACCATTATGTAAACATTGAATTGTCAACGGATTTTCCTGTTTGTTTTATCAAGACAATGAGCACACCGTGGGGTGACCGATCGACGGCGGATGCTTACTCCTTCATGGCACCTGATCCCACCTCTGATGTTTTTTAGAGGTCAGGTTTGCTCTGCTCCAGATTTGTATTGTTTCAATGAACTTTGAGCTTGATTACTATTCGTTATTTTCATATTTCATTATGTGGAAGCTTCCTGAGGTAGTGTAAATTCATGTTCAAATCATGACCCCGGGGGTATGGTGGTGCTACAAAAAGGGGTGTGAGTTTTACAATGAGTTTTGAAATATATAAGAAAAATCTTCTTCTCAGTTTTCTCTTGGAAGCTTTTTACAAGTTGTTGGACAACAAAAAATGAGAAACATCTGATATAAAAATAAATTTTCACCACATCATTTTACGTACTCGAGGGTTAGGTTGCAATATTTCTTACATAGAATATATTCCTATATAATAGAATTTATTCAATTTTTTTTTACATGAGAAGAAGAGACCACTTGCTTTGGCCCTAAACTCGACATTTAAATATATCGATGACTTTTTATCAATTGTTACTTCCATGCATATGCCGACTCGATATATCCTAGTGAACTCGAAATGAAAGTCACCACAGAGTCTGCCACATCGATATATTTCATACTTGAATGTTTTACTGATTATAGACGATAGGGACCAGCTAACAACTTAATTGTATGACAAACAAGATGACTTAGCTTTTCCATCATCAACTTTCTTTATTTATGTAGTAATATTCCGTTATCACCTGCATATGGTGTTTAGTCTCCCAACTTATTTGATATTCAAGATCAAGCTCTGAGTACGATCAATTTTTTAACCGATGCAATCTACTGGCAAATAAGTTGATGTTACAGGGATTTCAACAACATCATTAAAAGTCAGCATTTGTAAACTCAATGTTCGTTATAATGACCTTGTTGGCAAAAATTACCTATCATTGGGTCGTATTTTGGCTGACGTGTTTCTTACCCATTGTTAGGCTTTTGTTTTGTACTAAATTCGATTGTTGAATATTCCGTCAACCAGATCAAAACATAAGGCTTCCGGCGGTTGTGTCAGGTCGACAGGGGAAGCTTACTCCTCCTAGGCACCTGATCCCACCTCTGAAAATCCATAGCGTCCGTGTTTTATGCCCTGTTCAAATATTTGTATTATTTGTATATTTTTTTTATCGATCGTTGTTCTTCACCTTTTCCTTTTATAATCACTGTAGGTATTACAATTTAGCATGCTGTTTTATAACAGATTAATCCATTGACGGAATATTCCATAGTCAAATTTAGTATTAAAATAAAGGCCAAACAATGGATATGAAACACGTCAGCAAAAAAGCCAAAAGGATAAACACAAATTTATTTTGTTCTTGGGTTAATTAATAACACAAAGGTGAAAAGAAACTCTAATTAGAAAATTTCAAGTTTGTTTATCAGATAGGCAGGGAAATACTGTACATTGGCAAATAATCACGATGGTTTTAATTTCACTATATTCGCGATTCATCATTTCTTCCGCGAAATTAAACCCATAGTGAATGCTATCATTAGTTTTTAAAAACGTTTAAATGCTCATTCGAAATTTAAATTAATTTCTTGCAGCGTAAAATTAAAACAATCGCGATTGGTACTTTTTGAGAAATCGTGAAATTTTGACACCGTGGAATTAAAACGACTTACAGTATACGTTCTCTTACAGATTGCTTACAGGAATAAAGAGAACCTGGAGTGGTGATACATAGTACTGTTGAATTAAAGTTTGAGACATATTCAACTTCTGTTTTATGTTTATTACCTATATTTTATTTCTGAATAATTCAATTCATTGAAAATAAACAGAAATAAAAGTACACATGTAATGTATTTCCCAGTTTAGAAAAAGTTTTAAGTATTTACCAGGACGGGAAATACTGGTGTTTAACACCACCGGAATTTCCCGTACAAACCTGATTTGCAAATATGGCTATATATTGGATGCATTATTTATCTGAAATAAACTACTATAGCTATTTCTCTGGTGAATATCTTTACAGTATAGAAATGAATTAAACCTTTCTTTCTCTCTTACAAATGAAATATATAGAGATAATGAACAGTATTCAAGCTCAAAAGTCCATTCAAATGATACAAATGAGCAGAGCAATCACGGACTTCTAAAACATTAGAGGTGGGATCAGGTGCCATGGAGGAGTGAGCATCCCCTGCTGACCGGTCACACCCGCCGTGTGCTCCTTGTCATGATCGAGAAATAACGGGAAAATCCGTCGACCATTCAGTGAGTAAATAATTGCCTAACAATTAGTATGAAAAAAGTCTGTCAGCATTTGACTTAATGATAGATTGTAGTTGCTGACAAGGTCAATGTATCGACCATAGAATTTACGAAATTATGACTTTAAACGAGACTGCTGATATTCTTGTTTCATCAACTTGTTTGTCAATAACTTTCCTCGTTTTAAAAATTGTTCATACGTAGAGCATGCTTTTCCGTTATTTCTCGATCATGACAAGGAGCACACGGCGGGTGTGACCGGTCAGCCTGGGATGCTCACTCCTCCATGGCACCTGATCCCACCTCTGATGTCTTAGAGGTCCGTGTTTGCTCTGCTCCTGTTTTGTAATGTTAAATGGACTTTTGAGCTCGAATACTGTTCGTTATCTCCACATATTTCATACAGTCTCTCAGTTTTGATATCTTAGATATATTTATCAAGGCGATCCCCTTATTATCTTGATGAAAACTTTCTACGTAGGTCTAACTTTAATGTAGTAATTATCATAGTAGGTTATCTTCAAATGCAGGTTCGGTTGTACTATCTGTTAAGAATAAACAATCTGAAATATATTATCATAATCATAATGTTATCAAGGATTGCAATATGATATCAGGAGAAATTAATTAAAACTGTTTTAAATTTTTGAAATGAATTTGCATTTAAAAGAAATATCAAGAAATTCCTTCATGAGAGGGGAATTTCCCATCACACTAGTGTTTCCCAGTTTTGATAGTCTTAAATTTTGTCTAATCTGATTATATATCTTATCATCGTATTATTTATGTTACTAATTATTGAAATATTCATACAGCAATTATTTTTTATAGAGTCCCTATGTTGTTAAGTTAATTTACTACGACTTGATTTATTATGTCTTGTTTTTGCATAATTATATATATTTTGCACTTTATCAACTTACATGACATTATCAAAAATATGTAAAATACAAACCATGTCACTAGCAGCTGTTCTGAACTGTTGATTCTAAGAAAAAACAAATGGGTCCTATGTAAAAATATGTCCATAGTTCTGCTTATTTTGACAATGTAAATCAAGCTGAAAGATGAGTGATGTATAGTAAAGATAGGATTTGTCCAAGGAACATATCTAATCCTGTGTCGAACTTCAGTTCACAATTAAGGTTGCCCCCTTTGATGTTCTTAGAAGTCTTTGTTTGCTCTTCTCGAGCTCACGATTTGTATTGTTTCAATGAACTTTTGAGCTTGATTACTGTTCATTATCTTTATGTTTCATCTAAGTCTGTTTTATGTTCTCGGGTCCAGTTTCTTTTTCTTTCTTGATTTTACATTAAAAATTGTATTTTTGATAAAATTTTGTAAATTTTGAAAATGTTAAAATGTTATTATCAAGAGCTTATCATTGTTAGCTCTACTGGTCAGAGACCAGAAGAGCTTATGCGATAGTAAGGTGTCCGTCGTCCGTCCGTCTGCTGTCTGTCTGTCCGTCTGTAAACAATTTTTTAAAACCCTACTCCTCCAGTTTTGGTCTGATTTCAATATAACTTGGGACACAAGTAGACTACACTAAGATACATAATTCTGTATATTGGTTTTTGATTTCAATGAACGGTGTTGCCATGGTTGCTAAAAATAGAGATTTCTGGGAAATACTTTCAAAATGCTACTCCTCCTACAGTTTTGATCTGATTTCAATATAACTTGGGACACAAGTAGACTACACTAAGATACATAATTCTGTGTATCGGTTTTTGAATCCAATGAACGGTGTTGCCATGGTTACTAAAAATAGAAATTTCTATGAAATACTTTCAAAATGCTACTCCTCCTACAGTTTTGGTCCGATTTCAGCATAACCTGGCACACAAGTAGACTACCCTAAGATACACAATTCTGTATATCTGTTTTTGATTTCATTGAATGGTGTTGCCATGGTTACAACAAATAGAGATTTCTTGGAAATACTTTCAAAACGGATTCCTCCTACAGTTTTGATCTCACTTCAATATAACTTGGCACACAAGTAGACTACCCTAAGATACATAATTCTGTATATCTGTTTTTTATTTCGATGAACGCTGTTGCCATGGTTACTAAAAATAGAAATTTCTTGAAATACTTTCAAAATGCTACTCCTCTTGCACTTTTTGTCTGATTCAGTATAATTTGGCATACAAGTAGACAACACTGAGATACATAATTGTCATTATTGTTTTTTGATTTCGTTGAATGATGTTGCCATAGTTACTTAAATCGAATTTTCTGTAAAATTATTTTAAAAGGCTACTCCTCCTACAGTTTTAGTCTGATTGCAATAAATATTGCCACAAAAAGAGACTAAACCAAGGATCATTATTCTATTTATTGCTGTTGCAAAGTTTCAAGTCCAAGTGCTACGTTTATCTTCCATTATAAGTACAACCAGTAGAGCTACAGTCTCGTCAGAGACTTCTGGTTATCTTATACTTTTCATATATTATTTTCCAGAAAAAATACATGTAATACTAATCAATCTCTATCTCTCATTAAGTATGTTTCAATTGCTAGATATGCATTATGATTTTGTTTTCAAAAAATAGCCATTTCTTAAAAATATATATATTTCAGTTTTAAATAAATTCTATTGTATTATATATATTTTCATAAAAAATGGGAGGTTAATACAATTTCTTATAGGGTAAGGAGGAACTGGCTTTGAGTGGATCGAGTTGTACTCTACGTAGGAGAACCCCCACCTTGAAAAACAGACTGGAGTGAAATTTTCTTGGTGTAAATCCTTTCCTTACTCCATTTCTTTTGGTGAGGAATTCTTTTAGGAGCCAGTTTTTTCCAGGGAAAAATCCTCAACCGAGGAGGAAATTTTTAGGGGAAATCCAACTCTGTAAGATCTCTTGTGTTATCGCCGATGAGATTGACCGTTTCCTTTTTGAATTCCGAAAGATAAGGATGAGTTTTAGTTAAAAGCAAATTTATAACTGAAATGAAAATTCCCAAATAATGGGCAACGGGACAAAACTGCAGTCAAGAAATTCTGGAGGAAAACGGGAAAGTTTATGACTTCAGACGAAAACGTATAACAGGTTTTGGTAAGAAATAAATGACACCGAGCCTGTTGAGAGTTCTGCACAAGACTTTATTGCCAGGATCATTTAAGAAATTCAAATGAGAAAACCCTGCAATATTAACAATATAACAAATGTAAATATTTAAGCATAAAAAAACAATGATTGACAAGGGAGATAATTCATTACATATACAAATATTTCTCCACAATTAAAGAACAATCAATTGTCATCATAAAACTTTACAATAATTATCATCATAATGTATTTGAACATTATATATTACTGATAATCATAAAATCATTATATGCATACCATTCTATGGGAACAGGTGTGTAACTGCAAGCAACAATGCTGCATATATACAATGCCATACAGTCTCAGAGTGATCTGTAGATTAATTAACACAATATTACACACCAGAATGGCAGATTATAAAAATATGTTACCTTAAAAATATTTAACAATGAGATCTTTCTATTTACATCATACTTTAAAATATCATTCTCACTGATCTCATTTACTCAGGGAAAGTGCTTGGGAAATAGATCAAGTATGCAAAATTACAGATTGGACATTTAATTAAATATAAGAATCATATTAATATTAGTAATAAATTGTTAACTTACCAGAAGGAGAAGAAAAGTCGATCTCTAAGAAAATGTCAAAGTCAATATGTCAGATCACTAGATAGACATCTTAACTGACCAACCTCTTGGCAAAGAATGTCCAGAAAACCAAGAACTTTCTGGAGGGAAAAACATGAACCAATCCCAAAGTAAAATACAAACTAAAACACCAATGAAATTAAAAGAAACATCCAACATGAGGCCTGGATATAATTAATGACCTAAGGCCATTTCTATCTATATACATCTATTGACAGACCATGAATGAATGCACACAAAAGGCTTTAAACTGAATAATTATATTATTCAATATGTCATTTCAAATCAAAATAAATCTAATAAATGACACTTATTATACAAGTACATAAATTATACATGTATGCAAAGAAAAATAATAAAACATGCATCTACCACATTCTCCTCCTGGTGCGAGAATGGCGTCCGCGCCATTGACAGGACTTTAGAATGTGACACAGAGTATTGTGTATCGTCATAAAAGAAACAATATATACAATTAAAACATTACTTACCTGTAATGATGCTAATTAGGGCTCTGGATGCCTCCTTATCTAGCTTCTGGAAAGTTCCATCTTCATCTGTCTTTTCTAGGTAAGCTGCCATCTGCATCCATTCTGGATGATGTTGAAGGGAGATAACATAATCTTTCGTCCAGGTTGGCTTAACTTTTCTCGTTGATATACGTGGTGTTGGTTGTGGCGTACTTTGGGGTGATGGTTCGGAGATATCCTCAACAGTCTCATCTTGTTCAACAGTCTCATCTTCTTCCTCAGCTACTAGATCCTCTAGGTCTGGATCAAGCTCTTCTAAGACTGTGTCATCATTGTCAGGAACATCATTGTCATCATCATAATCAGGTACACTGATGGGAATAGGAGCGTCCTCCTTTGACTTGTTCCGAGTTCTGGTACCGGTACCTACTATTACGATTTCTTCATCACTATCGTCAGACTCATTTTCATCCTCTGTGATGGGTGGTTTTGTCTGAACGATCTCTTTTCTCCTATCTCCGATCTTATTCCTTTGTTTTGGTGTTGGTGGTGAAGAGGGGATCATAGAACCTATTGGTAGAAGTAAATTGCGATGTAATGTCCTACATCTTCCTTCACCATCTTCTCTCTTCACTTTGAGCACTGGAATGTTGTCATTTGGTTGCTCTAGGACAATATATGGGAAATCCTCCCAGCGGTCTGCAATCTTCTGCTTTCCTTCGAAGGCAACCACTTTCACCAGCACCCTATCACCTATCTCCAAAGTAGCACCTTTTGTCTTTAAATCATAATTAGCTTTCTGACGAGCCTGGCTGTATCCTATAGCAGTTTTGCTGCATCATGAGCTTTAGTAAGTCTTTGTCGAAGCTTTTCTATATATGCTGAAGTAGATTTAGTTTTCTCTCCACTATCCAATCCAAAGACTAAATCTACAGGTAAGTTTGGTTCCCTACCAAACATCAGGTAAAAGGGTGAGTAGCCTATCGTCTCATGTTTGGTAGAATTATATGCATGAACAAGTGGTCCGATATGTGCTTTCCAATTTGACTTCTGGTCAGGCTGCAGTGTTCCTAGCATAGAAATCAAAGTTCTGTTGAAGCGCTCAGTAACACCATTTCCCGTCGGATGATAATGTGTTGTTCTGGATTTGGATATACCAGTTAGCTAACATAGTTCCTGGATTAATTTACTTGAAAAGTTGGCTCCTTGATCTGAATGAATTTTGTTTGGAAGTCCGTAGGGGATGATGAAATTATTAAATAAAGCATCGACTGTAGTCTTAGCAGTCTGATTTCTAGAATGAACAGCAATGACGAATTTGGTAAAATGATCTGTTATAACAAGGATGTTTTGAATTCCACCTTTTTAAGGTTCCAGAGTCAAATAATCAATACACGCGAGTTCCATAGGTTGACAAGTTATAATGTTGACCATAACGTTGGTTATCTGGAGTTTTAAATTTCAGACAACTGTCACACTCTTCTATCCAGGTGGCAATATCTCTACGCATCCTTGGCCAATAAAAACCTATTCATGACTAGTGATGTTGTTCTCTCCCTGCCTGGATGTCCTATCTGGTTATGGAGGAAATTAAGGATGGTAGGTACAACTTGTTTGAAAACAACCACTTGGCGATGTTCGGTGTCATCATCTGCACATGTAACTCGGACCAACAAATCGTCCACAATCCTGAACTTTTTGAAATTCTGATACATGGCTTTATCCAGTTCTCCTATAATGGCGTCTCTCTTTGGTCTTTTACTATTCCTTACATAATCCTTCCAAATAGATATCAAGGAATTTTTCTTTTGTATATTATGGAGGTCTATCCTCTGGAATGTATCTGAATCATGGATTGATGACTTTATATTTTGGCTAACTGCAAGATGAACTGGTAAAGTTTCAATGAGAGGATGTCCTTCTTCTAGGTCACATATGGCTCTAATTGACTCAGTACTGAGAGTCTCTGAAAGTCTAGAAAGGGCATCAGCATCTGCATTTGTCCTGCCAGGCTTGTACGTAATGGTGAACTGTATGCGGAAAGGGCAGCGATCCATCTATGTCCAGTTGCGTCAAGCTTGGCGGAAGTCAAAACATACGTCAATGGATTGTTATCCGTATATACAGAGAATGTCTGACCCATAAGGTAATCTGAAAATTTTTCTGTTATCGCCCATTTAAGAGCTAAAAACTCCAACTTATGTATGGGATAATTTCTTTCAGATCTAGACAATCCTCTGCTGGCATAGGCGATAACTCTGTTGTGCCCATCTTGCTCCTGGTATAGAACGGCTCCAAGTCCTGTGTGTAGCTCAAAAGGCTTAGTGAAATCAGGATACGCAAGTATAGGGGGAGTAGTAAGTTTGTCCTTTAAATTCTGAAAAGCCTGTGCTTGTTGCTCACTCCACTTCCACTTTGGAGACTATTCTTTTCTGTTACGAGTCTTCTTTCCAGTTGCCATAATATCTATAAGTGGACGTGCAATTTTGGCAAAGTTCTGTATAAATTTTCTATAATAACCGACAAATCCTAGAAATGATCTTACTTCCTCTGGGTTTGACGGGGTAGGCCAGTTTTTAACTTTGTCTATCTTATCTGGGTCTGCTTGCAAATGAGATCAGTGAGAATGATATTTTAAAGTATGATGTAAATAGAAAGATCTCATAAAAATATGTTACCTTAAAAATATTTAACAACGAGATCTTTCTATTCACATCATACTTTAGAATATCATTCTCACTGATCTCATTTACTCAGGGAAAGTGTTTGGGAAATAGATCAAGTATGCAAAATTACAGATTGGACATTTAATTGAAATATACCCCCGGTAAGAATTATATTAATATTAGTAATAAATTGTTAACTTACGTGTCAGTAGATGCAAGTAAATAACAGTTACCCACAAGTGCTTTAGGGTCCGTGTCTTTTATCCTGTTCACAATTTGTATTGTTTAAATGATTTACTAGTATCAACTTGATTAATTTCCTTTTTATCTTGACCTTTTTCATGAGGACATGGAAGATGCTCATCGCACTTTAAATTGGACTAAAGATAAAGTATAAACAAGACCAAAAACAAGAATCTTTTGATGACATAAATAATCAATGAAGTAGAATAAAAGATTAAGATAACAAACAGTAATCAAGGTCAAAACTCCATTGAATCAATACAAATTGTCAGAGATGGGATTAGGTGCCATGGAGAAGTAAGCATCCCCTGTCGACCTTTCCAGCCCGTCGTGTGCTCCTTGTCATGTAGAGTAAACGGAAAATTTCCTAGACAATTCAGGGTGATAATAACGGCCTAACAATTTGTATGAAGAACGTTAGTCAACATTTGACTCAATGACAGATTGTATTTGCTAACAAGGTCATTGTATAGACCATAGAATTTGCAAAATATTGACGTTGAACGAGACTTGTTGCCTCGATTTAGAAATTGTTCGGACGTAGAACCTGCTTCTGCGTATCGAATCAATTGGGAGTCATAAACTCCATATGCAGTTGATAATGCTAAATAAATAAGGAAAGTTGACGATAGAAAAGTTGAAGTCATCACATTTATAAATAAGATTAGCTGTTAGTTTGCCATCAATGTCTTTCTCTAGGAAAATGTTCAAAAATGAAACAGATGTATCAGACTCTGTGGTGTCCAAAAATTTTATGAAGAGATGAAACGTGAAAATAACGAACAACACTCAATTTACAAACTGAGAGCAAAGGAAACAAGTATCCCTGGAAACATCAGAGGTGGAAACAGGCACCATGGAGGAGTAAGCACCCCTTGTCAACCGGCCATTTGTCTTGACTGGGTAAACGGAATAATCCGTAGGCAAAGTAGTATGAAAATAATGGCCTTACAATTTGTATTCAAAATTTTAGTCAACTTTCGACTAATACAAGTTGCATTGTTGTAATCATAGTTATTGTATCGACCATAAAATTTGCGAAATGTTGAAATGGAACTTTATTTTCGATACCCTTGTAACATCAACTTATTTTTCAGTAAACTGTCACCATTTAAAAGCTGATCAACTGGGAAAGATGAATACCATATAGAGGTAATAATGGTATGTTGCTACATAAAACAAGGAAATGTAATACTGTTACATAAAAAAGGAAAGCTGATGATAGAAAAGTTGAAGTAAAGTTTAGTTGTTGATTGCCATTAATAAATGTCTAAATATGAAACAGATATATCAGACTTTGTGGTGACTTTTATTTCCAGTTCACTTGGATATATCGAATTAACTTATGAATGAAAACGAATAAAAGTTGAACGCCAAAGGGGCATGATCTTTAATTTATCGTGAAGAATGGATGTATAAAATGTTGATGCTGTTGATTTTGTCAAAATCGTTTTATAGAATATTCGATGAATTTTTTTAGCATCTACATTCCGAATATATTGTAGGACAGTACTGAAGACGTTTTTCCTTCACTGCAGTTAAGGAACAGTGATCATGCTCAAAGATCCATTTTAAAAATACAAATTGTGAGCAGAGGCAACACAGATCTCTGAAAACGGGGAAGGGGGGGGGGGTTACACCATTCATCGTCAGGTGTCTTTGTAATGTATATCTTTGTTAGGATTTTTCTGAAGATTTGGAATCCAGTATAGACAATGTAATTCAATTTCAATTTGGTTGTTGTTAAGAATATTGAAACTATTTAAAACTGACAATTGATTTTGAAGACTCTCCTCCTTTACCATTGGCATTGGACAGATTTTTTAAACTATATTTTTTAAAAGCATATGTCAGTTTTAAATAATTTTAATATTCCCAACAATCAAAATGAATTTGAATTACCATACCTATACTGTTCTCCTAATCTTAATAAAAGTCATTACCATACCTATACTGGATTCCTAATCTTAATAAAAGTCCTCACAAAGATACATAGCGGGTTCCAGTAAATGTTCTACCAAGCCTCTTTCTTTTCTTCTCACTAAAATATCAACAGCAGTGAAGGAGAAAATTCAGGAGAACTGTACAACAGTATATTCCTGAAGGGGTGTAAATCAGACATGGATACATAAAAACTCCAGGGAACTTTAAGAAAATTTGAAATCACAAAATTTTACCAAAATCAATAACATCAAAACGTACGATTTTTTTCAACACTTTATACAACCATTCCTCACGATGAATTAAAGGTAAGTTTTTTGACATCATAGACAACTGCTTTTTCAATAGAAATGGAACTCGTAAATTTCCTTACTTGTCATTGGTCATTTGCAAAATTATTTTGTTAAAAAACATTCTGATTGTACACACAAGTACTCTAAAGTAGATGTTAAAAAGATTCTCGAGTTTCTGATTGACAATATCTATGTAGTTTTTGGAGATCAGGTCTTCCAATAATCCTGTCGGAATTTCCATGGGTACCAATCGCTCCCCGCTATTAGCAGACCTATTTTTGTATTCATATGAAGCAGAATTTATTCAAAAACTTATATATGAGAAGAAGAAGACACTTGTGGCCTTCAACTCGACATTTAGATATATCGACAACGTATTATCAAATAACAATAGTTATAATTCATATGTCAACTCGATATATCCCAGTGAACTTGAAATAAAAGATACCACAGAATCTGAAACATCTGTTTTATATTTGGATATTTTACTAGAAAAACGTTTATAGTAACCTAACAAAAAACTTTATGATAAACGTGATGACTTCAACTTTTCCATCGTCAACTTCCCTTACTTATGTTGCAATATACTCTCATCATCTGCATATGGGGTGTATATATCTCAGTTGTTTCGATACGCAAGAGCATGCTCTACGTATGAACAATTTCTAAAACGAGGAAAGGTATTGACAAACAAGTTGATGAAACAAGAATATCAGCAGTCTCGTTTAAAGTCATCATTTCGCAAGTTCTATGGTCGATACAATGACTCCTTATCAATCTTACTCCTCCATGGCACCTGATCCCCCTCTGTTGCATGTTTTTAGAGGTCCGTGTTTGCTCTGCTCCCGATTTTTATTGTTTCAAAAGACTTTTGAGCTTGATTAGAGGTCCGTGTTTGCTCTACTCCCAATTTAGATCTTGATTGCTGTTCGTTATCTCCATATTTCACACATGTATATTAGTTTTTGTTTTGGCTTGTTTTTTAGGTCACCTGAGTCACTCAGGTGACCTATTGCTATCCGTTCTCGTCCGTCGGCGTGCGTCGTGCGTCGTGTGTTAACATTTGAACATTTTTAGCTTCTTCTCTGAAACCGCTTAACCAATTTCAACCAAATTTGGCATATAGCATCTATAGGTGAAGGGGAACAAAAATTGTAAATTTCATGGTCCCTGCCCCCCTGGGGCCTGAGGGGTGGGGCTAAAACCACCAAAAATAATGCAATCTTTAAAAATCTTCTTCTTTACTCCAGGACATCAAGCAGTCAAACTGTTGGCATCATTGTAATAAGCAGTGAGCCCTCTACCAAAATTGTGAAATTCATGGCCCCAGGGTCAGGGGTTCTGGCCCCAGGGTGGGGCTATATAGATCATATAGTGAAAGTGCATTATTTCTTTGAAAATCTTCTTCTCTGCTCCTGGGTATTAAATAAAGTAACTAAGTACATAGTTATGATGAGCAAGAGTGCCTCTTCCAAAATTGTGAAATTCATGGCCCCAGGGTCAGGGGTTCTGGTGTTAGGGTGGGGCTCTATTGATTCTATAGTGAAAATGCATTAATTCTTTGAAAATCTTCTTCTGTGCTCCTGGGTATTAAAGAAAGTAACTAAGTACATAGTTATGATGAGCAAGAGTGCCTCTTCCAAAATTGTGAAATTCATGGCCCCAGGGTCAGGGGTTCTGGCCCCAGGGTGGGGCTATATAGATCATATAGTGAAAGTGCATTATTTCTTTGAAAATCTTCTTCTGTGCTCCTGGGTATTAAATAAAGTAACTAAGTACATAGTTATGATGAGCAAGAGTGCCTCTTCCAAAATTGTGAAATTCATGGCCCCAGGGTCAGGGGTTCTGGTGTTAGGGCGGGGCTCTATTGATTCTATAGTGAAAATGCATTAATTCTTTGAAAATCTTCTTCTGCGCTCCTGGGTATTAAAGAAAGTAACTAAGTACATAGTTATGATGAGCAAGAGTGCCTCTTCCAAAATTGTGAAATTCATGGCCCCAGGGTCAAGGGTTCTGGCCCCAGGGTGGGGCTATATAGATCATATAGTGAAAATGCATTATTTCTTTGAAAATCTTCTTCTGTGCTCCTGGGTATTAAATAAAGTAACTAAGTACATAGTTATGATGAGCAAGAGTGCCTCTTCCAAAATTGTGAAATTCATGGCCCCAGGGTCAGGGGTTCTGGTGTTAGGGTGGGGCTGTATTGATTATATAGTGAAAATGCATTGATTCTTTGAAAATCTTCTTCTCTGCTACTGGAGATTATTTAAACAAACTAAGTGCATGATTATGATAGGCAAGGATGCCTCTTCCAAAATTTTCAAATATATGGCCTCAGTTTTTGGGGTTCTTGAGGAAGGGGGGGGGGGGGCTCTATTGATTATATAGTGAAAAGCATTAATTCTATTAATTAATCATTAATTAATCCTGTCTGCTCCTTAGCATTGAGCTGATAAATAAATTGCTTAGCTATGATGAAAATGTGAGCTTCGAACAGAATTTTTAAATCTTGTGGTCCTAGGGTCAGGAGTTCTGGCATAACTGGGGGGGGGGGGGGGCTTTTGATAATATAGTGGAAAAGTGTTAATTCTTTGAAGTCCTTAGGTATGATGATGAGGGTAACTCTTCCAAATTTGTAAATTTCTTGACCCTTGGTCTTGGGTTCTGGTGTTAGGGTAAGGCTTTGTTGAATCTGTAGTGAAAATGCATTGTACCTGTGAAATTCTTCTCTGCTTCTGGGCATATTGGAAGAAAACTGAGTAAAAGTTTAAATGATGTAAGTAAGCATATTTCTACCAGATTTTTGAACATCTGGATCATTTTTCTAAGCATTCTAGTCCTGGGCAGGGCTCTATTAATTTGTATTCTACTGAGAGAAGTTATTCCCCTTTTCCATTCACCTTTGATAATTAATCACTGTAAATAATGTATTTGAAAGGTTGATAGAATAAGATAATTAAGCAAGAATTTTTATCATATAATTCAAAAAGTATTTTCTTAGTTTTAATAATCAGGTTGACCTGTAAGTAATAGATAAATAAAAATGAGACAAAAATAACTTATCTTATTGAAAGTACTTCAAAGACCATAAGAGAGGTCAATGCTAGAGCTCTTAATATGGGTTTAAAAATAGTACTGAAGAACTAATAGTTTGTTAATAGTCTGCATGGTGATAGTGTTAAGTGGGGGACAGATTAGAACTTAATTTATGAGTTGATATTGAATACAAGACTAATTATTTTGTTGCTCCTGATCTTCCTACTTCTCTTGCTTTAGGGCAACAAAGCTTCATCTATCAGTGTATTTAACTTCTAAATTGTTGTATTATACTCAGGTGACCGTTAAGGCCCTTGGGCCTCTTGTTTTAATTTTCGGTGCTGTACGAAAGCTTGTAGGGGTTTTACTTGTACCTACGCTTCGTATATATACAAGTACATGTATCTCAGAGAGGTGCCATGTCAAAAGTATCACGCCGTGAACCTCTGGCATGCAGGTGGCTTAAGTAGGAAAGATTCCTATATATAAGATATAGGACTATCCATGCACCGCATAGCAATCTGTGATATTTTTATGCAATAAAATTTGTCTATAAAATAATAAAATAAAATAAATTGATTATAATATATACATGTACAATTACAAACCAAAACATATGCAAATTATGTACAATCTGAAATCAAGCATTCTTCAGTGTTCTTAGCATTTTATTAGGAATTTAAATATTTGCATGTTTTCCCACAACAGTGATTCACCAATACTTCGAACATTATTTATGAACTTTTTTTCCTTGGGCTGGGATAAATGTTAGTAATAATTTGCAATTAGGAATTGATAATTTTGTAATTTGCAAAATATCAAAAAAAAATTGTAACAACAAATAAAGAAAAGATACTGGTGTAGCCCATGGAACTCTGAAGCTTTAAATTACAGCAGGGACCTATATACTTAGTATATAGGTCCCTGATTACAGTAACTTTTGAAATAATTTTGAAAATAAAACAAAGTCATACAGAGACATAAATAACAACTTATAAATTTATGCACATGTCTCTGATTTGTATTGAATATTACAGAAATTTACAATTCTTTTAATAAGTTCATGGAATTGAAATCAAGTTATCCAAAGTCTAAATTGAGACTTTTTTTTGAAGTCGGATGCCTGATTTTTCCGGATTATTGATGCGATTTCAATTTTCATTTTAATGAACATCCTGTTTGTATTCAAGATGGAAGACGAGACAGACCACAAGCTCCCAAACTTGAAAATATGCATAGACAATACAGAATCAGACGAAGAAAAACGCGATGCTGTGTCTGTGAATGTTGAGGAGGAACTTGATTACAATGAGGATCTTGATAGCGAAGAGAGTTCGGGGGAGGATGACGTAGCGTTTAACGTCCGCTTGGGAAATTTAAAGAAGTCGGGAGACGTTGGATCGAAAGTCGATGTTCAAGATGACAGCAGAATGATAAAATCAAAGTCAGAGAGTGAGGAAGGGGAAATAAGTGATTCCAGTGATGATACTCCGGTTGAGTTCAATGTTAGATTAGGGAAGACTCCTGTCAAGGGCCAATCCACAGGATTTCTAAAGGTGACAACTATAACCTTACAGTTTATGAGATTGATTCCAAAGAAGTTAAGGATTTTCTGAGGGATCAATCTCATGTAGTGGGTATACAAAAAAACTTGTTAACCAAAAGTTGTCGCTTTTTAAAGTATTATGATGCAGATTTATAATATTTATAGCTAAACAATGCTAAGAAAAAATCTTAAATTTTTTGCACTGTAAATTTAAATCCCATTTGGTATTTTTTAGCCCATTGGTAAATGGGCTAATCCTATTTGAGCACTTGGCCCTATCCTGATCAAGAAAGGGAAGAAAACCAAATTTTTTTTTTTTAACTGTTGCAAATAATTTCTTAAACAGGTACCTGAAAGCCATGATTCTAATAAAGATGAATACCACAATGTAAGTCATTACAATTGTCAAACTCTTTCTACAGAATAGAACATATTTATAATGCTTCATTCCTTTCCCCATTCCAGGAACGAAGCATAATCAATCGTGGTTTTCCTAGGATGTATCTGCACTAACTATCTACCTTTTGAAAATTTAGTTTGGTAATCGTCTTTATTCATTCATCATTTTCCATACATTTTTATTTATTTTGAAGAAAAAATCAAAACCCAAAGCAGACAGAGCGAGAAGACTCGGGATTGAAATATCTAAGAGGGATCCATCTATCAATTTACCAGAGTTATACAGGAGGTGTGCATATGGTTGACCATTATTCTCAATTGAAAAGATTTGTATTTCTGCTCTTAAAGAATATCGGGGAACTTCCTGAAAATAATCAGCTAATTTGATATTATTTAAGAATAATTTTCTCTTTGTCCTGTTTTCTAAAGTCTGGGTCTAGAGGAAGACAAAATTGATGAAGATCATCGTGGAATTCGCTTGGAGGCCATTCATTTTCGTGGACTTAAAGACATGAACACAAAGGATGTGTTCGAATACTACAAAGAATTTAATCCTGGAAATGTTGAATGGATTGATGATCAGTCATGTAAGTTTTCTTAGATTTCGTGTATGCTTCTCTTATGTGATGGGACATAGAATGATGAGCAGTTACTCTAGGAATGGGAAATAATAAGTGGGTGTAAATGTTGATTTGTTCATTTGTTGAAAAAAGACTACTATAGATCAATGTATGATATTTTACTCCTGTGGAGGTTACCTTTTTTGAATAATATGTTTTTTCCCCTTCACTTAAACCTAACATTTAACTCTGTTTAGGTAATGTTGTGTGGCAGGATCCATTGTATACAGCTAGAGCCATGCTGAAACTAAGCAAGAGCTTTGAGGAGGCTACATTAGGTGACAGCAGGGCAGAGGAAACCTCAGAGTTAGACACTGGTAAATATACATAAGGCCATAATAAAAAAAAATTCCTAGATTCTCATCCTCACCCGCCCTGTTTTTTTTTTTTACCCCGCCTTGATTTTTTTTATTTTTGTTTTTCTTCGTCTTTTTACTGATTGGGGTCGGTATTAAACTTACCATTCAACTTTCGTTTTATATCCCGTGAATGTCAGCATGGTTTTGACAGCTGAAAAGATGGTTATTGCTGTAAATATATACTAAACAAAGATCATTGGTTGTGAAAGATAAATGAGGATGTATAGTCAGTGATATGTGTATTTAAATGGACATCTACTATGACTTTATTAGGGCATAATCGATAAATCTGCGCCGATTGATCAGGTCAACAAAAATCTGTATAATGGAAAAAATATAAAATAAAATCCACAAATGCCTTGATTTTTAAAAGAAATTTGGATGAGAATCTAGGAATTTTATTATTATAGCATAACCAGTACTGTTACATACTTGCAGGTAAAATTATAAATCACTGAAATTTTATCTGCACAATGTTCATTCCAAGTTTTCACTGAACAGTGTTCATTCTGTTTTAGGACATGTAGTGAATATGATATGAATCACAAAAACATATATACTTATTTATATATTTATATAATCTAATTCTGTCAGTTTTTATGCCCCTGCTCCAAAGGAGAGGGGGTATACTTTTTTACCTTTGTGTGTCTGTGTCCGTGTGTCTGTCTGTAACAAATTTTCGTCACAGTTTTCTCAACAAGTACTCAAAACAGATGCTTGAAATTTTATCACACTCTTTGTTTAGGCATGCCTTATGGTGGGATTCAATTTTTTTTCAAATCTGATATCAACTTCCTGTTTATCCGTATGTCTGTCCATAACAAATTTCTGTCAAAGTTTTCTCAGCAACTACTCATCACAGATGCTTGAAATTTTAGCAGTCTTTGTTTAGGCATGCCATATGGTGGGATTCATTTTTGTTCAAATCCAATGTCAACTTCCTGTTTATCTGTGCATCTGTCCATATCAAATTTTTGTCGCAGTTTTCTCAGCAACTACTCATCACAGATGCTTGAAATTTTAGAACAATCTTTGTTTAGGCATGCCAAATGGTGGGAGACATTTTTGAATGAATTCAATATCAACATGAGAGGGTATATTCACATCAGAGAGGGGGTATTACTAATGAGCATTCGCTCACAGACATCTTGTTCCTATGAATTTAGATAAAGACAAATCAAAGGAACCAAGGAAAAAGAAGCTGGTGAAGAAACAGAAGAAGAAAGACAGCAGCAGTAGTTCATCTTCCTCGTCTTCATCCTCTTCTAGTTCATCAGAGGATGAGGATGAATCACCAAAAAGGAGAAAGCCAGTGAAGAAGACAGCACCCTCCTCAAACAAAGTCAGATCTCCTCCCAGTGAGGTGTCCAGTCAAAGTGAGAGGAAGACAGACACCCATCCAGAGAAGATGGAAGAAGATGAAGATGTGCTGGATTTGATGGATGATGGAGACAAAATAGAAAAAGGAACCAAAGACGTGGAAGTCAGTGAAAAAGACAAAAAGTCAGGTGAGTAAAAAGAAATATAAGCATTGCATTATATGTGCCATCCTGATGTGTATACATATGATTTTGGGGTCACTTTGGTCACTCAGGTGACCTATTGTCATCCGTTTTTTTCGTTGTCCATTGTGCATTAAATTTTCAGCTTCTTCTCTGAAATTGCTTAACCAATTTCAAACTAATCTGGCATATAGCACTACATATGTATTACTGAAGAAGAACAAAAATTGTGAATTTTATTGTTCCTGCCCTTCTGGGGCCAGAGGTGGGCTAAAATCATCAAAATTAATGCAATATTTAAAAATCTTTAGTCTGCATATCAAGCAATCAACTGTTGGTATGACTTTAATAATCACTGAGCCCTCTGCCAACATTTTGAAATTCATGGCCCAGTGGTTGGGGGTTCTGGTGTTAAGATGGGGCTCTACTGAATATATAGTGAAAATGTATTACTGGGTAATTCTTCAAAATTCTTTTCTCACCTCTATAAATTAAGCAGACAAACTAAGTGTATCGACATTGTTTATAATGAGCAAAACATTTTTTCTCATCAAGTGCTTGTGGTCAGTCTGGTTTCTGTTCCGTTTTGGGGGTGTAGATGGTTTTAATTTTCTGTATAAGCCAGTGCTATCTACATACTATCACCAAATGTAACATTAATGATTTAGCATAAAACACAACATTCACATAGTACACCCATATTTATTTTGTTTCAGATAATGCTTAGATTTTTTACAGGGTTGTATTATACTCAGGTGACCATTAAGGCCCCTGGGCCTCTTGTAATATTACTTCTTTCTCTCTTAAAAAATATCTTTTAGAATATTGGATAATTTTAATTTCATAATGATAAATTCTCAAGCATTAAAGAATAAAATTTCTAGTAAGTTTTCTGCAGTTTTATGTTTCTTTCTCCAGAATCATCAAAAGTGAGCAGTAAAAAGAAAAAGCCAGTCATGGAAACAAGTGTGTCATCATCAAAGGAAAGACAGTCTAGAAAAGATAAAGCCAAACAATCAAAAAAAGCCAGGGAGTCCTCCAGTAGCAGCTCATCATCTTCATCTTCATCATCATCGTCATCATCCAGTCGATCAGGGTCATCGTCTTCTTCCTCCTCCTCCTCATCATCATCCAGTGGTTCCAGCAGTGGAAGCAGCAGTAGCTCTTCTTCTTCATCTGATGAGGAGGTAAGAAATTAATTTTACTAAAGATAACAATCTGCATCAATTCATGTATGTCTAATTTGTACATGTCCCGTGGATTCATGTTAATTTGTGGGAGTCTGTGTTCCTGGGCAGCAAAAATTTTACTGGTTCGTGGGGTCATAATTTCATGGCTAAATCAATGATTCAGTGAACCAATACATTCACAAAGTTCATGTTTGTGGGGATATAAATTCATGGGTAAGAATGACAAATGAACCCTAACACCATTGGTCCTTTGCAAACAGTGTGATTCCACAGTATTGTAAATGTGTAATAGTAGTATTTGACACTGGAGTTTGGGTTCAAATTACATGTACATTCATTTATAGAAAAAGACAAAGAAGGAGAAAGTTGAGAAGACAAAAAATGAAAAGCAAGTCAAAGAAAAACTTAAATCAACCAACTGGAAGCCACCAGACATCCCTTGGCCTCCTGGGAAGTGGCGACTTGGCAAGCCTTACAAAAAAAACAAATATCTCTTCTTGCGATATGCCATGAAAAGTAAATGTTATAATCTTTGTAAAAATTAATAGCTATTATTTTTTGTATTTCCATCCAGAATCATTTTAGGAATTTTTATGCCCCATCATAATATGGCCAGGGCATATAATGTTTGTCATGTATTTCTTCAGTCCTTCGATCTTCCATCAGACCTTCTGTCACACTTTGCATTTAGCGCAGTTTCAAAGAAAGATATTTTTATCAAACATCATTTGCTGATACATTTTGATGAGAGCTATTCAACTGCATGAACATTTTTTGACTTTGACCTTTCTTTTGACCTTAACCTCACTTTTCACAAATTTGTGTTTAGCTAAGTTTCAAAGAAACTTTTCAAGATATTTTTATTAAACTTTATATGCTTATACATATTGATGAAAAATATTCAATTCTTTCATCATTTTTGACCCTGACCTTTTCTTTGACTTTGACTTTATTTTTCTCAAATTTGTGTTTAGCTCAGTTTTAAGACACAAATCAAGATATTTTTATAAAATTTCACTTGCTGATATACATGTATTTTGGTGAGTGCAAATGAACTGCATCAAAAATTGGACTTGATTTTTCTTTTAACCTTGACCTCACTTTTCTTAAATTTGCATTAAGCTCAGTTTCAAAGAACCTACGGTATTCAAGATATTTTCATTGAACTTCATATACATGTACTACATGTAATACAAAATTTCATGTTACATTACTATAATGAACCCTGGCAGAGCATTCATGTCCTATGGACATATTTCTAGTATTTATTCTTAATAAT
Organism: Saccostrea echinata; assembly: GCF_033153115.1. Taxonomy (NCBI): domain Eukaryota; kingdom Metazoa; phylum Mollusca; class Bivalvia; order Ostreida; family Ostreidae; genus Saccostrea; species Saccostrea echinata. The sequence continues at coordinate 31,662,470 of NW_026889779.1, forward strand.
AAGATGATATCCTTGAATTAGTATATTATGTATATTTCTCTAAGAAAATATATTTTTGATTATTACTGCACTCTCATACATGTACCTGTATTTTTTAAGCTGATAGGAAGTTACCTGGTAGAGAGAAGTCGAGCAAGGCCTATCAGAAGTACAGTAGTGCTAATTACACAGGTGAGTACACAGACTTTTTTTTATTGTATCAGTGCTCTAAATCAGTTCAATTTTAACTTAAATTTAACAAACTTTTAGCGAACTTTTTTGGTTTTTTATTTCAGGAGAGAGAGGTCTGATCAGCAAATCTAGGTAAAATTTTAATTGTTTTTTAAGTGTCAAGAAAAAATTATTTTGGTAGGGAAACACTACAAGAAATCAGTAAATCTGAAAGCCATAGGAGAGTTAGGGCATTGGGATTGATGAAGATCTTAGTCTTCTAATTTAGAATCAATTTAATTGCAGTTTAAATTTAATTTAATTATTTCTAAAGATTTCGGGTACAGTTTATATTTAAATTTTTCAGTCAAAGTGAATTGGATACAAATAATGAAATATAGATTTTTTTTTTTTTTAAGGAAAGAGACATTCCGTACAAAACAGCTGAAGGAACAGAGAGGAGAGGCCAGGACTGCTATATCTGTACAGAGGTCAACTATAAACTATAATGATGTAGATATCTTTGGGGATGACACAGTTAATGTCAAAATGGAGACAGATGAAATTGAAGAATTTGGTAAAAATACAAATAGATTCTTCGAATAAAAAAGTTACTTGTGTAACACTTGCATTATAAACTTAAGATAGTTAGGTCAGCACTCTGTGAATGCTTTCTGCCAATCAGCCAATCTGCTTTTGTTTGTCTTATCATTCATTTGTCATACATCTGTTTTCTTCACAAGAACAATGAATTTTAAGACCTTATGTAAAAAATATTGAAATTTCTTATTAGGTGCCAAGCCCCAGAGTAAACGGGAGATAGAGGAACGATTGAGGAGTATTCTAGGTGGGAAAACCCCCAAAGAAGAGGAGGCAGAGAGCGAGGAAGAACCTCCTCCACCAAAGGAGGAATCTGATGATGACCTTGACCTCACAGAGGGCACCAAGGTCCCAGAGGTCGACGAGGAGGCAGCGTTGATGGAGCAGGAGTTAGACATTTTGTTGGCTTCACCTCAGAAGAAGCGAACAATGAGGATGTATGCTGATGATGTGGAAGAGGAGAGGATCAATAAGAGGTGGGGCTTAACTTGTGTACAGCTTGTATGTACTACAGTGTATTTGTACATAAATGTATCTTATCCCCATTCAGACAAATTTGTAGAATTTTCCTAAATATGACCTTTACTTGGCTTATGTGTCATATTATTAAGGGTTTTGTTTTTCTTTCCTTTTTGGGGCTTAAAAAGTGTATATCTACTGTGGAATCACTTTAATTCATGAAGATTGATGTTTTATGGGCAAGCAAATTTTAATGATTAGTGGGGATATAATTTCCTGGGTAACTTGTTTATACAGAAAATTCAAAGAATCATCAATATATTGACAAAATGATCATTAGTGGGTAAGAGTTACCATTGGTCTCTCACAACAATTCCATATTATGATGATTCCATATAATGTGATTTGTAACAACAAATGTAATAACACTGTATTTTATTTGTTTTTCCTGCTCTTAATTTTATGCTGAAAAAAGTTCTTTATAGATTGATGTCTGTTGGTGATTAACTAACTTTAGAAAACTTGAAATATTTTATTGATTTTGTTTAGGTTACGTAAAACAAAAGAGACACGGTCGAGTGAATCTCCTGAGTTTTCACGGTATAGAGAATATTCTCCAGAACCCCGCCGCCGAAAAGATGCAAGGGATAGAATCTCTGGGAAATCAGTAACCATGACCACATCTGGGCTTTCTTCTGGAGGATCTGACCTCCGCAACAAATTGAAGGCCAGTCGAAGAGTGCCATACAACAAACCGTCATCTTATGACCAGTACCACAGCGTGAGGGTGGAGGTCCGGGACTGAGAGTTGGGGTCAAGGTTACTAGGACATTTCAGACAGAACAATTTACTCAGAAGAAGGACATGTTTTTTTTATTTTTTCATGAAAAAATATTTTCATTATTTGTACAATTTTAAGACTTGTTATATGAAATTAGATGTTCTGTTTTCCTTGATGTTTGTTTTGACTGGTAATTTATTCTGTAAGTATTTGTGCTGTTGATTTGTGATGTTGAATACATATATTTTATAGCTTTGAACACACCCTAATATTGAGTCTTATTGTATGTCGATACATGTAATTGATAAAACTATCATTTTATTTTTTCATCTTCTTTTAAGGTTAATTTTATAATAAATATTCAGCTGAGCTTAGAATTCCTGATTTGCAATCCCTTTTAATAGCAAAACTTTTTTTTGAAAAATTGCAAATTCAAGTAATGTACATTTTTTTCAATGAATTGTACCTTGTGTTTAAATGAATATGAGAGTCTACTTTAAGGAGCATGGATTTGGTAAGGAAGCTTTTGCTATAGGCATTTTTTTATGTTCAGGAAGTGTTTCTCTCTGAAAGTGGTTACACTTATAACTTTTAAATGTTTGGATGTGACTGACATTGACCTTAAATGTGTATGTGTAACAAGTGATTCAGGGGAATTAAAAACATTAAATAAATATGAAAACACTAAACAGCGGTGTTCTAAATTAATTCTGAGTTGAACCCACCTTTAGTATTTCAGATAATGACATTTGATAGTTAAACTAGACTTTTATATATTACTAAACCAGAAAATCTGTAATTGGGAGGCAAGTTTTATATTAAGAAGATTAAAATGAGCAATATACTGTAAACATCTTTAATTCCATGTGTGTATAATTTCAATGTTGGAAAATTTCACTGTTTTATTTCACGGTCATTGAAATTCTCCTCATTTTTGCAATCTCAAAATTGAAGAACAAAGTTATTTTAAAGAAATGTATCCATTAACCAATTATCTCTGGTTTCCTCTGGTTACATTGGCTTAATGTTTGCAGAGAATTCCTGTTATTGTGATCATAGTGAAATTAAAAACTATCATAATGTATTCCACTTTTAAAGTTGTCAGTCTTGACTCATTGTCATATGTAAAGGTCACTACAAAATGAGAGGTTAAAATCATTCAGAAATCTTGTTAAATTAATTAATTTCGAATCTTTAAAAGATGTTTAATCTCTTCCATTTAATCATTGTTTTGAGAAATACTGGCACTTTGTACATCACATGAAGATTGCTTATATCCTGACCTGATGTCATGACCTTGGTAAGCCTATTCAAGGTGAATAGATATGCAATGAAAGCATGAAATAATAAAAGACAAATTGTTAACTCAAGGATGCAATGTTAGGAGTTTAACTTACCATCAAGGTCATTTGGGAAAATGTGGAGTGGAGGCATCATTCTGTGAATTTATCCACATTGTAATGTACCTCTAGTTTAACTTGTCAGGTAAGGAATTACACTATAAATACACCAACCCTTACTCTGACTGGGATTAATTGATACATCTATCTCACAGGTCAATTTTGTAGGATTTAGAAGGGAAGCCACATCCCTTCTTTTCTTTAAAAAAAAATTAGTATTAACTACAGTGTATTCAAAAGCAAACAAGCAAATTCAAAGAATTGTGGTCCCCGTTTGGGTGTCTTAGTGGATGGGATGCCATTATTTATGGCATATTGTAACTGTCTTGGTCAAACTTCAAGGGGTCAAAAATCATGTATATTTGGAAAGGTCTTGCCACAATAATGTACATGTCAAATATGAAAGCCCTATCTCTTCTTAATCAAAAGTTATACCGGTAAGTAAAGATTAAAATTTTTGAAAACTAGTTTAAACTTCAAGGTCACAGGTTCAAAAACCATAATACATTTGGAAAAGTCTTATCAAAGTACTGTACTTGTGTAATATGAAAGTCCTACCTTTTCTCATTCAAATTTTATAACCAATTTAAAGTAATGTTAGAATATAGATTTTTGAAAAGTACGTCAAACTTCAAGGTCATGGGGTAAAAAATCATAGTACATTTGGAAGGTCTTGTCACAGGTAATGTACATATCAAATATGAAAGCCCTATCTCTTCTTAATCAAAAGTTATGAGCAAAGATGAAAGTTTTGAAAAGTAGGTCAAACTTCAAGGTCAAGGTCGCAGGGTCAAAAGTCATAGTACATTTAGAAAGGTCTTGTCACAGGTAATGTACATGTGTAATATGAAAGCCCAATCCTTTCTCATTCAAAAGTTATGACCAATTTAAAGTAATGTTAAAATTTTTTAACTACAAGGTCAAGGTCACAGGGTCAAAAATGCCATTATACACTTTCACAAAAGCGGGTGACAATTAGGAATATCCAAAGCACAAAACAGATGTATCACATTTATTTACTATACTCACATGTTGTACATAATCATGTATATCACCAAAAAAAAATTTGGTATGCATCAAAATGTACATATTTGCAACTCATAGTTTTTTTTTCAGAAATGAGAAAATTCTCGCATTGCCTTTTGACTTTCAATTTGAAATAAACAGATTTTATTCAGAGTTCTGTGATTCTGTCTCTACCAGGAGCTGAAGTCCTTAAACTTGGCCCCCTCAATTGCTGCTTTCTTTTTGACTGTGGGGGGAGGAGTGTCCTCTGCTGACCGCTTCCTGTAAAATAAACATTGTAAATACAATAATATTGACTTTCCATTTGTCTGTTTACTGTGTATTTAAGGTTAATTACAATAACATTTCTTGCACTTGACTTTGTATTTTGTTTATATGTAAAATTGTTCATGTACCTCCTATACCATTGTATGGTCTGAGAGTAATAAACAAACAAACTATGTGTAAGTTGTATCCACATATATGTTTATACATGTAAAATTTGTTTAATCGGCAATGGCAGCCATAACCTTCAATTATGATTAAAAAAAATAATCATATATAGATGTTGATTTTTTTCTTCTTCACACACACAAAATAATAATAACCAGACAAAAACTATATATGAACATTGAGGAAGGGTACAGGTTGTTTAAAAAAAATTCCCTATGCAAAATTTCATCAACAAAAATTTATTTTGATCCAAACTTAGAGTAATGCATGTATCTTACAGTGCTGTAGGATTGATGTACTTTCCAACTCCCTTTTTGTAAGTTTTAGGGGTGTCATCCTCGGGTTCTTTCTTGTACACATACTTCCTCTTTGCTGCCACTTCATCTTCCTGTTTTTGTATCAGTTCCTCCCTCTTTGATGCCAACTGACAATAATTAAAACATGAGTATTTCCATCTCATACCTTTCACACCACAGTGTTGGGAAATTTAATTTCAACTTCATGTTTTCACTTAAATTAATCTGAATATACATTAAAATTTCTCCACAGGTAAATTCAGAAGATTTACCTCTTCATCTGCTTCCTCATACGGATTCACAAAAACACGACAATCCTCAATCACAATGTCCTTCTACAATGAAACAAATGCATGTGTTTGTATCAATCTACCAGTACATGTACATTGAATGACTATCTTTGCTGTACACAGAAATACTATCTATCTATGAATCAATCATTTACCTTAGATTTAAACTGATGGCTACCTTTGATATAAACTGGTTGTCTACCTTTGTTATAATCTGATATATACCTTTGTTACACTCTGATAGACTATCATTGTCTACCTTTGTTATACCCTGATTCTCTACATTTACCATACACTGATTGTCTACCTTTGTTATACATTGATTGTCTACATTAAACATACACTAATTGTCTATCTTTGTTATACACCAATTGTCTACCTTTGTTATACTCCAGTTGTCTACCTTTGTTATACATTCATAGTCTACCATTGTTAACTGATTGTCTACCTTTGTTATACACTGATTGTCTACCTTTGTTATACACTGATTGTCTACCTTTGTTATACACTGATTGTCTATCTTTGTTATACACTGATTGTCTACCTTTGTTATACACTGATAGTCTACCTTTGTTATACACTGACTGTCTACCTTTGTTATACACAGATTGTCTACCTTTGTTATACACTGATTGTCTACCTTTGTTATACACTGATTGTCTACCTTTGTTATACACTGATTGTCTACCTTTGTTATACACTGACTGTCTACCTTTGTTGTACACTGACCATCTTCCTTTGTTATACACTGACTGTCTACCTTTGTTATACACTTACTATCTTTGTTATACACTGACTGTCTACCTTTGTTATACACTGATTGTCTACCTTTGTTATACACTGATCATCTACCTTTGTTATACACTGATTGTCTACCTTTGTTAAACACTGATTGTCTACTTTGTTATACACTGACTGTGTACCTTTGTTATACACTGACTGTCTTCCTTTGTTATACACTGACTGTCACCCTTTGTTATACACTTACTGTCTACCTTTGTTATACACTGATTGTCTACCTTTGTTATACACTGATTGTCTACCTTTGTTATACACTGATCATCTACCTTTGTTATACACTGATTGTCTACCTTTGTTATACACTGATTGTCTTCCTTTGCTGTACCTTGATTACACGTGATTGTTTACCTTTGGTCTGTCTTTCTTATCCACTTCAATCTTCTCCACTTTGTCCAATGTATCCAGACCACCAACAACTCTGAAATAAGACAAAAAAAAATGACAAAATGCTTAATATCAAGAACTAATTTCAAAATGGCTTAATACAGTTGCTTTACAACGATGTTTTGTTCCTACCTTCCAAATATTGCATGCTTTCCATCAAGATGTTTTGCTGATCTAAAGGTGATGAAGCTAAAACAAAGAGCACATTAATCTTTGTAATCCAATTATAAATTATATCTGTTTTATTGTAATTCTCTGATTGTATTTTAAATTTTCTCTATTTTTAAACTGATTTGTGTGAGATAGGTTGGGTTTAATATGACTTGACTTACAATTGTGACTTGTTGGTATTTGGCCCTGAATTGGCCATGCTCAGTAAGCCATGGCCAGTGTGAGATAGGTTGGGTTAGATCTGACTTACAATTGTGACTTGTTGGTATTTGGCCCTGAGTTGGCCATGCTCGGTATACCATAGGTTGGGTTAGATTTGACTTACAATTGTGACTTGTTGGTGTTTGGCCCTGAATTGGCCAAGCTCAGTATGCCATGGCCTGTGTGAGATAGGTTAGGTTAGATTTGACTTACAATTGTGACTTGTTGGTATTTGGCCCTGAGTTGGCCATGCTCAGTATACCACGGCCTGTGTGAGATAGGTTGGGTTTGATTTCATCATTAAAGGCTCCTCCCCAAGCTGATTCTCCACCTACAATTGAGTCAAAATCTTCTCAGGACACATCAACAAACAAATTGCTGAAGTAATTTGAATGTTTCGAATTAACTGCAACTTTAATTTCTTTTTTTTATACGCAAACAAAAGAAGTTTAGGAAGATACACATGTACTGGAATCCCCATGTCCATATGTCTCTCCATAGACTTTTTTGTCCAGAGAATACATATATTTCTAAAACTACTGATTTCGAAGAGTGAAATCCACATCATAATTTTGTAAAGGCATAACATTAGAAGATCAAACTTGACCTAAAGGTTGTTAAGTTCAAAGAATATGTCATGACCCAAAGTATGCTCATTCTTTAGTTGCCTTTGGGAGAATTAGTCCCATTAGGACAGTGCTAGTTCAACTGTTATATTTACCTGTTCCCGTGCCTGTTGGATCCCCACCCTGGAGCTATAAATGGAAAACACATAAATCAATGTAACATGAAATGTAAACCACAAAAAATCACAAGCATATATTGGTATTACAAATAAAAAAGGAAAAAAGAGGAGTAAAATACCGTAAAATAACTATGTTTCTTACCACAAAGTTTCGAATAAGTCGATGAAATTTTGTGTCTCTGTAGTAACCCTTCTGACAAAGCTTAATGAAATTTTCACAGGTCTTGGGCACCTATAAATCAAGGTACATGTACAGTATTTATTACGAAAGTCACTAGATCACTTTCAAAGTTGACGAAATTTGAATTTAGAAAAGCTAGTCAATTAACTTTATGTTACAAATTTTTTCTACACTTATCATCTACATTGTTTAAACTATGAAGCTGAAATCACTTATGCATTCTTTGAAAATGGTATATGCTATCAACTTGAAAGTTCATTCAATTATTGCACATGTATCTGCTCTTGGACAGACTTGGTCAAGTTGATACTGCTGAGGGTAGCTGCTTTATTTGGACGTACTGTGTAGAACTTTTGATCCAGACTTACCATTTCACAGTGAAGTTCCAGATTCAGAAGACCATAGTTAGTAATCAACGACACGTAGCCCTTTTTCCCATTCTTCTTCACAATTTCATATCTCAAAACATCCTCATCAATGATGGCTGGAAAGAAATACATTGTATTCAAAACTCTAATGATTGTAAAACCCTATTAAATATAACTTGGTAAAAGATAAAAAAAAAAATAAACACCTTTGGATTTTATGAAGAACTAATCTGGAGAGAGAAAAAAACACTGACAAATAAACACTGATGAATATTATAGATTAATGATTAGTACCTGCTTCATGCTGAGTTGTGGGATCCATGGCTGTCGATGTGAAAGAGGCAGCCACACGCCCTGTGGAGTAGTGGGCCTGTAACATAAAGTTGTTATTGTAATTATATGTCTGTATTGAACAAAAAAATAATTACTATAATGCTAAATTGTAAAAATTAGTCAAAACATACAGCATTCAGAAAGTCAGCCTTCTTCTTTTCTTCATCTTTCTTTTCCTACATTGAAATGAAAACTGAATATTACAAGAAAAAGATTTTTTAAAATTATCAAAAGCTACCCCAGTACATGTATGGACAATGTATACAATTATCTTCACAGACTTATCTTTTACTTTTTTCAAATTTAAATTGTAAGAGATAAATTGATTCTTGTCAGTTTGTTTATTAATTATAATGTCAGAGTCCTACTGCTGGTTTATAGTCCCTCTCGAGTTCTGATAGGACGTCTCGGGTTTCCGCATTCACAGACTTCAGATGATACATGGGATTTTTCCGAGCTGCGTCATCATCTACGGATAGATTATAAACTTTTGTTCAAATAAAGCTTAATATACCTGACTTACTCTTACATGTAAAGCATAAAAATTTACTCCCAATTTTTTTTGGCAAAATTTCATAGAAAAAATTTCAGTACATATTTTAAGATTAAATTTACCTTCATCTCCATACTTCAATTTCTTTCTTACATGATAGAAGGTATTTAAATTAAATTTGTCCACATTTGTTGGGTCCTGAAAAACAAGAAAATGTACCAGTGTTTAGAATAAAGTTTATCCATAATTTACACACTGTGTGGTTTGTTTCATTCCTCTGCCAATGTTTGGAATTGCTCTCTGTTTTTTAAACACTTGTTTTTTTATCATATATTGTGTTCCCTTTTTTAAAGCTTTATTCTTAACTTTTTCTCCACCAGTGCATTTTAAGCGACTTTGGAGACCTTTTGACATATCATTATAAATTAATTTTCTGTTTTCGTGAAGTCATGTTTTAACACGCTATCGGTCATATTGACCGATGTGGTAGAGAAGGGGTTAAAATAAAATGTACAAAGTTTGGCACAAAAGATTCCTCACTACAGCATGTCTTATGACACATGTATATACTACTAATATGTAGTAATATGTATATACAGTGTACAAATACATGTGAGTAAAAGTATGCAATATTGTGATAGTTCAATATGATGTATTGCAATATGTTTGTGCAATACAATATTTGCAGTAATTACTGGCTGTCTGATAAGTTTTAAAAAAGCACATGTCAACTCTCTCTAAATTTTTGAAATGAAAAAATATTAAAAAAATACAAGAATTTTTTAGGTCTAAAATAATTACATTGTACACGTGATATTAGTATAAAAGCTAGGAGTTCAGTAGGTCATATGCACATCTAAAATTGGATGATTCAGGTAAATCTTATACAAATGATCTCTGTTAGACAAGAATTTGATAAAATGCAAAATTACTGCAATATAGACTATACTGATATATTGTAATATGATTTTCCTAGGTTTAATAGCTCAGTTCTATAGAGGTTATTAATTTAGCAATCAATCCATCATCTTACCTGTATGGTGATGATATCTTTTCTTGTAAATGGTTCATCTGTCAACAAGTCTTTGAAGAAACTGGGTTTTATGTTCAGTCTTTCAACAGCCTGAAATTTCAGTTGTTTGTGTATTAGTGTTTACAAGTGATATACGTTTTAATCAAATCTGCTTGATATCAAATCATCACTAGAATCTTATTAAACAGTAAAATAGACCAAATAAATAGACAATCTATGTACAAAATACATCAAATTTTGGAATGCAAAACATTAAAAATAAATTAATTCCACCAATGTATATCAAATAAAATCAAAATAGTTTGCTTTGTCTTTTTTAAAAATATATATTTACCAAATTTGATTACTTCTACTGTTAAGTCATATCATCACAGAAAATACATTAAGTCAGAGAAAAAAAGGGGGAGGCTTACATCCATACAGAAGACATTTCCTGTAGGTTTGATGGCCACAATATGTGTGTTCTCATTGAATACTTTGAATGTGACTGGACAGTGATATTTCCCTGCAGAAAAAAATATAAGTTGATAAGTTTGACTTAAAAATGTAAATCATTAATCACTTACTATATGAAAAGTTCACTCACCATCTCCATTCTTGTGAAAATTTAACTTGATCAATTCTTTTGCACTGAGTTTCTGTAAAAATAAGTGCAATACAAACAAAATTAACATACACTACATGATTACAATATATTACCAGTCAAATGAATAACTTAAAAAATGAAGATAGCGTACCTCTCCTGTTACTGGGTTTATTCCATATTTCTTTAGAAATGGTACAATGTTCCTAGAAATGGTAAAAAATTTCAAATATTGTACATAAATTCTGCATTTAGAGAAATAATTCTCATGAGGACAGCTGTGAAAATAATGATCTTTAATCAAATACAGGTAAAGCCTGCTCATCATCCTGACATCCATAAGCTCATATACTGATTTGTAATAAAATCTGTGCTCAATATTTAAAAGGCAGGTTCTGTGACCATTATTTATCTGTGCTGAAAAAACACTGTCTCTGTAAAATTTGCTTGAAATCAATTATAAAATATGACAATTGCTAACTTCACTTAAATATCAAATGGTTTTTGCATTTGATGGTCCTCTGAAATTCTAAATCACACTAAGATAGAAAGTCTAAATAAACAAACAAAAACATATGCAAAAACCCATACAAATATGTTTATACATCACAAACATTTAAAGAAACTTACATCAAGTCAAAAACAACACCCTCCTTTGTGCATAGAGGATTTTCAAAGGGCTGGAATGAGAGGCTGGAAAAAAAACCCCAACAATATAATTAATATTTTGCAATTTTTCAGAATGTCATTAAAAATTGAAATGAATGTTTGCTGTATATCTTAAATATTATTTCATTAATTTAAGAAGTTACCTGCAGCAACTGAATGGAAGTCTCCTGAATTTGGAGTTCTCTCCTGTAGCTGACCGCCCCTTGTATCCTCCAAATTCTGTCCTCCACTCTGTATTTGTGAGATATCTTCAATAAAACATATCACCTCCACTATTTAGGTAATCTCAATTTGCATGGTTACATTGCCAAGTTAATTCAATTTTTATGATATTCAAAATGTTACAACTTCAAAAGATAAACAAGTTTTAAAATTGTAATTAAGGAGATAGAACATGAATAATTGTTTTACAAATCAATACTACTAGTACATTTCTGAACATCATTTACATCTGCATTCATACTCATTTACAGTCATTTTATTTGATTTTTTTTTTCATTATACACCTGTCACATCAAAATTATCAATCCTAAATTAAAATGTCAAAGCTTAAAACACTGAACAAAGTGCAGACAAGTGAAATGAAAGTAAGAAAAAGATTTACTACGTATGTTGAAAAAACTTGTATTCAGTCCTTTTTCTATTTACACTAGACAAAATTGTTAAAGCGCCATCACAGAGAATTAAATTTTGCTTTTCCAAAACTTGTTTATACAGTTAAGGTGCACAATTATTTTGTGATGATAAATACATTCTTAATCAGGATGTCAATTCTTTTTAGTACTTTACTTATACCGGACAAATGTAATATGGTTATTAACTACAAATTGAGGACAATTAGATTTTCTATTTAGACTTGTCACATAATGTGGCAGTCATTTTAGCAAATTTACTTACAGTATTTGGGTCACTTATAAATTCCAACAGTGCAAGGGCATAACCAATTTAACAAGATGTGTTTGTGAAACACTGATGCCCCCATTTGGCAACTTATAGCAAAGGTTAAACTTTCTCAAATGCAATTCAAATATGTTGGTACGCAAAGTAAGGTCTTGTCTCGAGGAATAAACCTGTCAAATATGAAAGCCCTAGCAGCAACCACTGAATAGATATGGAAAAGGTTAAAGTTTTTTCAAAAGTATGTCAAACATCAAGGTCAAGGTCAAAATTAATGGTGCCCAAGGAAAGGCCTTCTTCCAAGAAATACACAGATGAAAGCAGAAGCACCAATCGTTCAAAAGTTATGACCAAGGTTAAAGTTTTCCAAAAGTAAGTCAAACTCCAAGGTCAAAGGGTCAAAGTTGTTGATATCCAAAGGAAGGTCTTGTTACAAGGATTACACATGTGAAGTATGAAAGCCCTAGCACCAATTGTTCAAAAGTTATGGCCAAGTTTAAAGTTTGGTAAAATATTGCAAAACTGGGTCAAACTCCAAGGTCAAGGTCAAAAGGTCAAATATGGTGGTACCAAAAGAAAGGTCTTGTCACAGGGAATACACAGATGAAATATGAAAGCCGTAGCTCCAACCAATCAAAAGTTATGGGCAAGGTTAAAGTTTTTGCAGACAATCATACAGACAGACAGGGCAAAAACTATGTACCCCCGAATCTTCGATATGGAGGCATAAAAATCAAGGTTTAGTTCATGAATATTTTCAACACCCATCGTAGTTTGGGAAAAATGCAACATTCCTATATAGATTTAACTATTTCATTGTTAAAATTATTATATTTGTAAGACAGCATGCTGAATTCTTTGCTTGTCAACTGCACTAAATATAGAAATAATTCATTTTCAAGATTTCACCAGAATCACAGCACTGTTCAAATATCTTAATACTTCTAGATTTTATATGTAAAAACTCAATATGATCTATGGAGTGTATGCCCTTGCAATAGATTGGTTTATTAAGACCCTTACATTACTCTCCAATGTACCTGCATATAAAAACATGGCAGTATTAATTAAACAGGAAGTGCATGGAAAATATATGAATAAAATCATTTTAAAAAACCACATCGCATCTAAGGTAACTTTATCTTAATTATCTTCAAATAATATTTTATTTAATTATAAAATACACTTTTCTTTGTGAAAAATAACTTGATATGCCTCTCTCTGCATACAAACTGCATCAAGTTTTAGGGAATCATGTCACATCAACAAGTGCATCGCTATCAGTGACCTGTTTATACCTTGTTATGTAGGATTTAATTAACATTGAGAAAATGAGTTAAATTTTTGTCTTTTTATGGATTAATTTTTAGGGGAGGTAGAAGGCATGTACAAGCTTAAAATGTTTGTCAAATTAATTTGGTAGTTATTTTCACTGTAACTCATTTTGTATTCCTCAAAACATTTCTAAGCAACTTCATTCAGATAATTTGCTTCAATGCAACTATACAGGACATGCAACTATATAGGACATGCTCTAACTGTTGTGAGAATATGTTTTGAGACACAGTTATTAAATTATTCTAATTAAACACATCCAGCACAATGTCTTGATTAAGCTATATAGATTTAATCAGCTATATAGCTTGATTTAGCTATTTTATCACACTTTTTTTTCACTCTGTGTGTACTAAAAGTTGCACCTTTGTAAAGTGATAGTATTCAGCTTTGAATTCCTATAAAATTAATGCATGTAAAAATCACTCATCAAATTGCATCTCCTTGAGAGACATTGTACTCCAAGTTCTAAAAGTGTTGGGGCTATATCAAGCAATTTGATTTGTGACCACACAGTTACATCTTGAATGAAATTATAAAGGACTTAGGAGGTCAATTCTGAACAACATGACATTTATTTGGAAATAATTCAGCACAATGTGAAGCAATTATACTTATCCATGCCTCAACACACAGCACTCTACAGTTATCCAAACATGAAATACATCTCTTGCTTGAGTTGAAAGTATTCGAAAGCTGTAATGTTAGAACTATGTTTGATTTGGGCTGTGTTTTTGATATTACGTAGTGCATATACGAATTATCAAATACTTGCGACTTTTTGTCTTTTTCTTACAAGAAACATTATTGTGAAAAACTGCATATAAATAGCTTTATCAAGCCAATCTGAATAGCTTAAAAAAGCTATTTAGTTAATTCATGCTAAACAGCTATATTAGGGGATTGTGCTGGACCTGCTATTTACAGATGAGAATATTGAGTGGTTTATTAGAAATTCTGTCTTGTGTATAATGTAAAATATGTTCAATTGAAGAAACAAATAGATGGTCAGTTTGTCGTAAATATGATATTCCCATAATTACAAAGTAACATTTCCTCTTTATCAATATTATGAGGCAACGCTTTTATTCATTTTTAAATTAGTCTGCATCTACTCATCCTGTAAGTTCTTAAGTAAAGAGAACAAGGAAATTTCGCTAGTTTTATACTTACAATTTATCTTTTTGGTGTTGTTTCTTCCCCATTTTTCTGATATTTCGTCGATTATAATTACAGGAAATTGATATGGCTCACTAAAATTAAAATGGCACAAAAGAGACTGTGAGGTATTGCGATCCGAAATATAGAAAGGAAGTATTTTAAAATCATAAGTATTGTAAAATTACCTCCAAATAATAAAAAAAAACCCTAATTGATGTCACTTTATTTTTTCTTTAACCATCTATGAGGATTATGATTTTTTTCTATATTTTTCCCTTTCTCAAGACTGCATGATTTTTCCGCATATTAGGCGGATCTCTTTCGAGTTCCCTCGCACAAGTGAACAGAGATTGAGAGAACAAAAATGAAATTGGGTACAAAGATTAAATAATCGACGCAATGAAAAGTATTGTATCACAGTTAAAGGCTTCCCCAAAGGGGCAGCTGAAATATGAAAGAGATCCTAACATTGAAAAGGTATTTTAAATATTGATTGTGGTACGGTGCTTGGGTTTTAAATCGAAACGAAATGATGTATGACATAAAATGTTTCTTAGGCATGGTATTTATTTCCTTGAAATTCAAGCATGTGTGGCCTGTTTCAGACATTTTGGTAATCTCACATATTTACCAGAAACATAAATTTCAACAACTAGTGTCTGGATAAATCATCACAAGCTGGCTATTAGTTAAACTCAGTAACTGATCCCTAAAGTCAACTATCACAGATCATTTCATTTTGAAGCAATTT
Organism: Saccostrea echinata; assembly: GCF_033153115.1. Classification (NCBI taxonomy): domain Eukaryota; kingdom Metazoa; phylum Mollusca; class Bivalvia; order Ostreida; family Ostreidae; genus Saccostrea; species Saccostrea echinata. The sequence continues at coordinate 31,678,010 of NW_026889779.1, forward strand.
TACTTAACTGATCCGAAGGCTCAAGTGAGCTTTTCTGATCAAAGAGTGTTCAGAAATCACATGTTCATAAAAATCGCTAATGGTTGAGGGCCTTCTTCTTCTTCTTCCATACGAGTCAAACTCTAAGTAGAGCGTTATACTTGGGTACTGCCACGCTTCGGACAAGGCTAAAAACCCAATCAGGGCACTATGTACAATAAAAAGGTAAAAACAACTGGCGTGCTTAGGAGATGTTGGTAGACAGCTGGCACCTCGTGTATGAGTCCAGCTGTGACTTGAAGGACTCTAACGTTGGTGCTGAGGCAACTTCAGATGGTAAGTGGTTCCAGTCTAGTATTGTTCGCGGAAAGAAGGAGTAACAGTGTGCATCTATCCGAGTGTGTGGTAGACGGAACGTGTGGTTGCCTCGGGTCCTGCTGTCACTGGATGCCCTAGTGGCCCCTTATAACCTGCTTTATGATTTCTCATTTTATAATGTTGGCAGTTCTGAGTGTTTGTTGTCCGTTTGTCTTGCTTTGTCTGTACACTTTTCACATTTCGACTGCTTCAGTACCACTTCACTAATTTCAACTAATATTGCCACAAAAAATCCCTTGATGTCAGAAGGGGATTCAAGTTTGCTCAAATGAAAGGCGACTCTCTCTTTCAAGGGGATTAATTAGGAAATTAGTTAACATTTGGTGAAGTCATTTAAAAATCTTCTCAAGAGCAAGAAAAGATGAAACTTCTATGAAACCCTCATATCAAAATGTTGATTCAAGTTTTCAAATCATGGATCGGGGGAGGAGGGGTTATATTTGTGCTAGGAAAATATTTTTATTATCTTCTGATAACAGGGCCAAGGTGACTCATTTGAGTGTTGTGGCCCATGGGCCTCTTGTTCATTATTTAGTTTGCTCAGCTAATCTATTTTATATCATGAAACATTAAAATTATCAAAGATGGCTTACTTCAAATGTACTTTTTCCACTGAATCCTAAATCAATGGAATTGCAATTTCTGTTCAATCCACTAATAGATAACTACATGGATTTCTTGGACTGCTTTATATGTCTTAAATGTACTTTAAGTACACTGTGACTAATTTCAATAGAAAATTTGAGACCACTTGCATGGCGTAAATTAATCCCACACAAAAAAGGTACATCTACAGTTATTAGGGCATTATTTGCTTGAAGACTTTAGAATCGTTTCATTTTATACAGGAATACTTTGACAAATATCTGTCACCACCAAAGTTGAGCACACATCACTCTGAGGTGTCAACACAGAATAGTTTTTACGTACATGAAGATGAGGAAGAATTGTCAGAGAGGTAAGCTAAGGAAGATCGTAGCTAGTTCATGAACTAGCAGTCAAGGAATGTGGTTGATTACATTCCAATATACTGTTCCAATTATATGTCTGACCTCAGTGGTTAACTGGTTATGTTCCCAAAAGAAAACCCAGAATTTAATATTTAATGTGGGTAAACATGATTTTATACTCAAACATATTTATATACAGATTTATTGAATATTTCATATTTTTTTATTCAATTTCTAAATGTATATACATGTAAATTCAGTTCAATAATTTTCAGTGAGATGTCTGAGAGCTTCAGGAACCTCAAGGTTCAAATTCAAAACAAAGTCAAAAAACCAAATAAGGCAAAAGTCCAATTCACCACAGAGAATCACCATCCTGTCAGTGATATGACTATCCAGGTCTCTAACAAGAGAGCAGATCCTATGTATGGGGACACCAATAGAAATGCGGGTAAAATCAAAATAAGCTTCCGTAATGATCTTTGTAAAGATAACCACAAAAAGAAGGGGAGACTGACAGAGAAACCATTGGATCTTCCATGTGTTGATAAGGCTGCATCAGAGAAGATTCTTGTGTCACCTGAGTACAACAAAAGTAGACGAGGCATTCAAGATTATGAAGAGGAACGTATTAAAGAGTCAAAAGTAAGATAACTTGGTTAAAATATGTAAATAAAAAATTGCTGCAGGTCTATAGCTTAATGATTTGAAAAAAATTGGGATGATCAACCATAAACCTACTGATCCATGCATTCAAAAAAGTGTGTATTTATTCTGCACATACAAAACAAAAAACAATTCCAGAGTTATTCCTCCATATTTTAAGCTGCCATTTCGAAATGTTACTATCATATGTTGAATTTTCAAATACTTCATAAATGAAGTATATATTTAAATTGAGTACAAATTTAATATTAACATAGCTAACAATTTTAGAGTTAAAAAAGTATTAGGCCTAATGACTTAAAACATTGCACAAAGTATGAATGTATACAAGTCATATAGGAAGTGTGTTGGTCAATTGAACAAAACAAAAAAAATAGATATATAAAAAGAGTGAGTAAAATTCCTGTAATTAAAATGTACTTATTAAGATAAAATATATTAAACTTAAGTATATGAACTACTAATACAGTGAGGTGTGAAATCATTAACTTTAATAATTACACTGTTTTTGTTTCAGACTGAATTTGAAAGGAAAAGACGCCAATTTAAGGAAGCTGGGAGAAAAATCAACAGGAGAGCAGAAAGGCAAATTAACGAATATGAAAACAGAAGACAAGAAAAAGCAGTCTCTCAAAGGAAACAAATGGATCAGCTGGAAAAACAGGGGTAAATAAGCGAGAAAGGGAATGCATAACTAAAGAGAAGCAGGGGTAAAAAAAAAGGGGGGAAGGGAAGGCATAACTAAAGAGAAACATTAAAAAAAAAGTGGGAAAGGGAATGCATAACTAAAGAGAAGCAGGGGTAAAAAAAAAAGGGGGGGGAAAGGGGATGCATAACTAAAGAGAAGAAGGGGTAAAAAAGGGGGAAAGGGAATGCATGACTAAAGAGAAGCAGGGGTAAAAAAGGGGGGAAAGGGAATGCATAACTAAAGAGAAGCAGGGGTAAAAAAAAAAGGGGGGGGGGGAAGGGAATGCATGACTAAAGAGAAGCAGGGGTCAAAATAGGGGGAAAGGGAATGCATAACTAAAGAGAAATGGAGGCAAATAAGGGAAAGAGGGAATGCATAACTAAAGAGAAGCAGTTGTAAAAAAAGGGGGAGCATAAGTAAAGAGAAGCAGGGGTAAAGAAGGGGAAAGGGAATGCATAACTAAAGAGAAGCAGGGGTAATAAAGGGGGAGGGGGAATGCACAACTAAAGAGAAGCAGGGGTTAAAAGGGGGCAGGGGGAATGCACAACTAAAGAGAAGCAGAGGTAAATAAGGGAAGAGTGAAAAGAAAGAAGCAGTGGAAAAGGGGGCAGAGGCAATGCTTTAAAACAAAAGAGAAGCAGGGGTACAAGGGGGTGGGGCATAGATAATAAAAAAATCTAGGTAATTAAAGATTTACATGTACAAAGAATCTGTTCCAGTGACTCACTGGCAGTGAGTATTCACTTTGAAGAATCAAGTATGATAGTTTCTCATACCGAGAAATGTAAATATTAATTGTTTATTGCAGGTCAGCAGAGTTGTTGGAAAAGCAAATGAAAATGATACAGGGTTATATTCATCATGCAAAGGTCTGTAGTGAGTTTAATTAAATGTCATTGTATTGTTAATAATGGGTACATATACAATGACTAAATGTCATATTGTATTGTTTATATCATGTACATGTACAGTAATTAAACTAACTATCACATTGTATTAATACTGTCTGCTGTAGTAATTAAAGTTAAATTATTGTTGAAATATAAGGGAAAAAGTGTATATATAAAACAAAAACAAACTAAATGACTATATTTTATGACTATAAGTCCTTGTACTCCTAAACATGTGTGATGTTTATCCAAAAATCTGAAAAACAAAGAGATGACAGGACTTATAAATCTAGGTTTTATACTGTGTTAGTCTTAAATTGATTGATTTTCTTTTTAGATGGTGGAAAAGAAACAAGAGAGGATTCAAGAAGAAATGAAGAAGAAGTTTGTATTTATTTTACTTAGTTTGTTATAAAAATATCAGTACTTGTCTTTTGATGTACAGTGCATGCATTTGTTCAACGAGAGCATGACAGATACATGTATTTAGTCCTTGATCAAAATAATAGATTAGATTAAATTTTCAGTGGTTAAGAATAGGGATGGGTATCGCCCAAAATTTCGTATCGTGATATATCACGATTTTTTCCCCAAAATATAACGATAAAATCGTGATATTTCTACGTGGAATTTTTAATACAATTTCAAATGAATTTCTATAATTTTTCTTACAAATACGCTGTAAAAACATAACTTCACTTTTTTTTTCATTTTTGTTTTTTTAATATGACGCATGTTTGGATGCGGTAGTTTAACTTTTTTCAAAATTTTTTAGACTTCCTGTAAGTTCCAAGAAATAAATGAATAATTTCTGGAATTTATAAATATGTACAAAATACCGGTATTTTGGTCTATGTATCATGCAATATAAAATCACGATATACTGGTATACTGATAAAATCGCGCATCCCTAGTTAAGAAGGGCCTAAAAAATTAAAATATTTGATTCCCTTTTTAAGCACAGCTGTGGATATGGCTGGGGCATATAGTGTTTATCATGTCCTTCTGTGCAGCTATTGCTCCATTACACTAAATGAGGCATTGAGGATTATGTGTACCTGTAGACTATTTAGTGATTTCTCATAGAATGGAAAAGTGGGTCATGTTCAAAGCTGTTGATTAATTGCTTGAAAAACATGGATTATTTAGTTTACCTCTGTCCTTCCTCATTTTTCATGTGAACTATATATTCATTTTTCTGTACCAGAGAGGCAGAAAGGCTTAAGACGTTGGAGAAAGTCAAGAGCATTGTGAGTGACTCCAAGACTATCCTAGACAAAGTGAAAACAATGTACAATTCCTACGCTGCCAAGCTCCCAGAGAGTGTAGCTAAAGGCATTCACAGCGCTCAGCAGAGGTACAACATGTCACAACAGATAGTATCCCCTGAGGACAGCAAACCAGAGATAACAAATCAACAGCTCATCACAATCTCAGAAAACTTCAGATTTCTATCCAACACCCACGACTTTGTGAAACAGTCCATACGTAAGTGTTAGGCACATCTTAGATCTCCAGAGAGAGTGCGAAATATTAATCAATACAAGGTTTTTGTTGTGAAAAAATGTTATCAACTTTAGAATGTATTTAAATGGTGATGATTTTATGATTTCAGAAGAAGTGAAGGAGAAAGAGAAGAAGGAGGCACTAGAGGCCAAAATGAAGGCTGAGGAGGAGGCAAGGAAGAAGGCAGAGGAAGAGGCTAGCAAGCGAGCCGAGGCTGCCTCTTCTGTAAGAATACATCAGTGAAATACCATCAGTGCAAAGATTAGAAAAAAAATGATAAATTGCACTACATCAGAACTGGCATTGAAACTGCATAACTTAATTATTTTTTTTGAAGGTTGCTTCTCCTGGTCAGCCTTTGATTTCCTCCACTCCAATACCAGGAGCAACCTCAACAGTGACCCAAGAGACACAGGGGGCAACAGGTGGGGTCTCAGTGGCATCCACTACCGCAGCTCCTACACCAGTCACACAAATCAGACCAGCAGGTACATGTTAATACATTTGTATTGTAGCCATCAGTGACTGTTTTTTACATGTATATACTAAAAATGAGTTAACCATATATACTCACCTATAAGTCAAATATTTGGGAATAAATTTTGGTCCAAAACTCTATGTCCAACGTAAAAGAAAGTTCTAGAAATATCGGTATATTTCAGAGAAATATAGTTAATTTGAAACAAATCCATTTATCGTTTATAAAGGCCAGAATTTTATCTTATGCAGGAAGGGAAGATCTAAGGATACCATATGCATAAAACTCAAGTTTTTACAGCTTTTAATGATCTTATATTTGTTTGAATTGTTAATAAAAGATCAGATATAGATATCATATCCCAAAATATACTTGGAAACATGGGTAAATTCAATAAAATATTAATCTGAAATCGGAACAGATTCTGGCAAAAAATGCAATGACTTATAAGTGAGTCAGTGGCAATTTCCTCCAAAGTAATCTGCAAATATACATCCGACTTATAAGTTAACTAACTTGAGGTGAGTATATACAGTAGGGCTATTTCATCAAAACATATGAGGTACCCGGGAAAGGCACTTTAAAATTTCAGTAACCACCCATAGAAGCAAAATATTTACTTGAGTGACTGACCTAGAATCATTTAAGTATTTCCCTATCACCCCTGGAAGGAAATAAGTTGTATCTATCATGCTCTGTTTTTATTTGTTGCCATTATGCTAGTTATTCATAACTTAACACCCTTCATAGACTATACTTGTATTACAGAGGGAGAAGTTTTATGTGTGGACATGGAAGCATTCCAAGAGTACACCAGACTTCAACAAATGCTAAAAGATGCAGAAGCAGCCATACAGGTCTTGTCCTCCACTCCACAGGTAGGATTAACTAATAGCCAATCAAAATCCTCTACATCACAGGTAGGAATAATCAAAAGCCAATCAAAGTCCTCCACACAACAGGTAGAAATAAACAATAGCTAATCAGATTCTGCCATACCACAGGTAGGAACAACAAGTAGCCAATCCAAGTCTGCCAAACCACAGGTAGGAATAACCAATAGGCCATCAGGATCCTCCAAACCACAGGTAGGAATAATTAATAGCCAATCAAATTCCTCCACATCATGGATAGGAATAACCAATAGCCATTCAAATTCCACCACACCACAGGAAGGAATTACCAATAACCAATCAAAAGTCATCAAGTGGTAAGCTTGGTAAATGACCAGTCAAAGTCTTCAATGGTAGGCTCAACTAATGATGACTCAATGACTTCAATGGTAGGCTCAACCAATGATTAATTGAAGTCAAACAAGTAGGCTCAACCAATGATCATTCAAAGTCAAAGAAGTAGGCTCAACCAATGATCAATCAAAGTCAAAGAAGTAGGCTCAACCAATGATTAATCAAAGTCAAACAAGTAGACTCAACCGGTGATTAATCAAAGTCAAACAAGTAGACTCAACCAATGATTAATCAAAGTCAAAGAAGTAGACTCAACCAATGATTAATTAAAGTCAAACAAGTAGACTCAACCAATGATTAATTAAAGTCAAACAAGTAGACTCAACTGGTGATTAATCAAAGTCAAAGAAGTAGACTCAACCAATGATTAATTAAAGTCAAACAAGTAGACTCAACCAATGATTAATTAAAGTCAAAGAAGTAGACTCAACTGGTGATTAATCAAAGTCAAAGAAGTAGACTCAACTGGTGATTAATCAAAGTCAAAGAAGTAGGCTCAACCAATGATTAATCAAAGTCAAACAAGTAGACTCAACCAATGATTAATCAAAGTCAAACAAGTAGACTCAACCAATGAACAATCAAAGTCAAACACGTAGGCTCAACTAATGATCATTCAAAGTCAAACAAGTATGCTTAACCAGTGATTAATCATAGTCTAAGAAGTAGGCTCAACCAGTGATCAATCAAAGTCAAAAAAGTAAGCTCAACCAATGATCAATAAAAAGTCATACAGGTTGGCTCAACCATTGATCAATCAAAGTCAAAAAAGTAAGCTCAACCAATGATCAATAAAAAGTCATACAGGTAGGCTCAAATAATGGTCAGTCAGAGTCAAACAAGAAGCCTCATCAACTAATGGTTAGTCAAACAAGTAGACTCAATCAGTGATCAATCAAAGAAAAGTAATTCCTGTCACTTGTAGTGTAGTCTTATTAGTTTAGATTAACAATTGCTAGCAACCTTTGAACTACATCATTATTGAATGGAAGGTAATGGCAATTGATCTGTCTTAAACAGTTTAAATATTCATCCAAGACTCACCCCCTTAAATAAAATGAGCCCCCATTACAGGGGCCAAATTATATGGAGGTATGGAGCTATGCTATACATCATTTGTTAGACTTATCTGTGAAGTAAAGTATGTGTATTTCATATGTACATCGGTCTTATGATATACGAACACTTAGAAAATTGCAATACATGTATATTTATTTAATCTTTGGCTGATTTTAGCTGAAGAAGATGAAGTTTGATCTCCAGAAGGCAGTGAACATCCCTGTCAATGCTATATCAGCCGTCAGTGGGGCTCACCTTAGAGACAAACTACAGCGCCTCCTAGTGTTACTCTCGGGACAGCAAGTGGAGATAACCAATAAAAGAGTCTCAGTCAGAGACCACCCAGCTGCTTTACCATTCTGTAAATACCTCATTGCTAAAATGGTAGTGGTGAGTGTTTCATTCATTTTTCTCAATTAAGATCTCTCTCTTAACCAAGTACAGTCAAACCTTGTTATCTTGAACTGGATGGGACCGGGAAAAAACTTTGAGGTACCCGAAGGTTCAAGATATTGAGGGTAAAATACTTCAAGAAAAAGTGCTTGGGACTTCTAAAAAAACTTCAACCTACCCATGGTATTTGAGATATCCATGTTCGAGATGTTAAAGTTCTGCTTTATTATGGGAGTATATATATATATAGATATTGAAATTATAATATCATAGATGTACGATTTTTAATGTGGTGTTCTTGCCTTTTTTATTTTTGAAAATATTTTCATATACATGTTAATGATTTTATTTCTTGACTTATATATTAATTAATTTTTCTGAAATACATGCAGACAGAAAATTAAGAAAAGTTTAAAAGAACTGAATTTGCTCTTTGTCTCATTACTAGTGTAATTTGTAAAAAGCCTAATGTTTATGTTCTGTTGCTTACTTTTCAAAAGAGAAAAGGTGAGGAGCAGGTATCATCTATCTTTGAGTCTGCCTTCCCTCTGGCGGCTGTGACGGTGGGGCTACTGGCACAGCACCCAGACATCCGAGACCTTCTTCTGGCTCACTTCCACTCCCTGTGTCCATACACTGTCCCCTACCACATCCCCCGGCAGGATCAGCAATCAACAGAGGAATACCATAAGTATGTATACAATCAGAACATATGATAAGATGTCAGAGTTAAAGTACGTACACAATCAGAACACGTTAAGATGTCAAAGTTAGGTATGTACAAAATCAGAACACATTAAGATGTCAAAGTTAGGTATGTACAAAATCAGAACACATTAAGATGTCAAAGTTAGGTACGTACACAATCAGAATATAATAAATATCAAAGTAAGCAATGTATCACTTGAGTTTTCATAGTATTTTTCTCTTCTACCACATTGCAAAAGTTTGAAATGCAAAATATTAAAGTCTGTTACAAATGAATAAATTGAAGAAATTAAAAATTATGGAAATTGTTTTCAAGCTACCTTTTGACTAAATTGTAAAGATGTTATAAATTTGTAACTGGATGAATAATTCTGAACAAAATCCACCTGACAGTGTGTAGTCCAAAGATCATAATAGAACAAAAATAAATTATAAAACAAAATGATAATTCACATACACCTGTAGTCTTTATTGGCTCATATCTTGATATTATGTAATGTAGATAAATTTGAAGAAAATAAAAAAAAATACTGGGGTTTATTCTTTATTTCATGCTTTGAAATTTATGTATCTTGACAGAGCACTGGGCTACAAATATGACAGTGATGGGAACGTTGAAAAACAGGACAAATTTCTGAAGCGAATGTCAGGAATCATGAGGTTATACACCTCCGTAATGGTCTCTTCTCCTCCTCGGCAACAAAGTAATCACCCATTCGGAGTTGAGCATGCCTGGATATGGTTGTCAAGGGTGATGAACATTCAGCCTCTTCCTGATATCACGGCTACCATGGTGTTTGACCTCTTAGAAGTCACAGGACATGCTTTATTTCACAAATATAAAAAACAATTTTTGAAAATGCTTCATATATTGATACGTGAATTTCTACCGAAACTGAAATCAGTAGCATCATCAGGAGGAGGTGGCCCTGTATCTCGACTTGAGGCGCTGATAAAGGCTAGCATACAGAGACAGGGACAAATTCCACCACCAGAGGGCCTACTTCCTCCAAACTTCTGGTCCTCTTAATAATGGAGGCCCTGATAAGATTAGGAGACAAAGACAAATTCCAGTACCAGAAGGCCTGCCCCCCCCCCCCCAACTTTTGGTCCTCCAAATAGTGACTGTGGTCACTTGATGATATGTACAATGTATATGCATGCACATGTTGTATATGTCAGTTTAAGTATACTGTATATTATAGAGCTGATGCTTCTTAACAAAAGAACTGGTATTTATAATCAAAATCATGTAAAGACTATGAGTTTTTATTGAATTCTTCAGCATTATTGATACCATCATTGTAAAAATTGTTTACCAGTGATATCAAGTTGCATAAATAATCATTAAGCTCTAACGTTGCTTGATTCCAGATTATCTGTTTGTACATGCATTGCAACATTTTTTTTTAATCATGTTCATTATATGAGAGGCTTTGCTTAGTGCCAATAAACTATTTGCCATATATCATTGTTCAATTTAAAGTTGAGATTGATTCTCATATTTTCATTTGCAGCTTGTTTCTATAACATGTAGATTTTGACTAGATGGTTTAGATTATATAGTAAACTTTTATCAATATTAGATGAGTATCAACTGAAGCCTGTGTGAGTTTTTCTTTTTGTGGGGGAAACATCAGATTACAAAAAAAAAATGGAGAGGGCTACATTATCGTTGCTAACATATAGAATGTACAGTAGTGATAAAGCTACAAGTGACATATAGACTACAGTAACAATGACGCTACAAGTGACATACAGACTGCATAGTAGTGATAAAGCTACAAGTGACATATAGACTGTACAGTAATGATAAAGCTACAAGTGACATATAGACTGTACAGTAATGATAAAGCTACAAGTGACATATAGACTGTACAGTAGTGATAAAGCTACAACTGATGTTTAGACTGTACAGTAATGATAAAGCTACAAGTGACATATAGACTGTACAGTAGTGATAAAGCTACAACTGATGTTTAGACTGTACAGTAATGATAAAGCTACAAGTGACATATAGACTGTACAGTAGTGATAAAGCTATAAGTGACATATAGACTGTACAGTAGTGATAAAGCTACAAGTGACATATAGACTGTACAGTAGTGATAAAGCTACAACTGACATATAAACTGTACAGTAATGATAAAGCTACAAGTGACATATAGACTGTACAGTAATGATAAAGCTACAAGTGACATATAGACTGTACAGTAGTGATAAAGCTACAAGTGACATATAGACTTTACAGTAGTGATAAAGCTATGAGTGTCATATAGACTGTACAGTAATGATAAAGCTACAAGTGACATATAGACTGTACAGTAATGATAAAGCTACAAGTGACATAGACTTTACAGTAGTGATAAAGCTACAAGTGACATATAGACTGTACAGTAGTGATAAAGCTACAACTGATGTTTAGACTGTACAGTAGTGATAAAGCTACAAGTGACATATAGACTTTACAGTAGTGATAAAGCTATGAGTGTCATATAGACTGTACAGTAATGATAAAGCTACCAGTGACATATAGACTGTACAGTAATGATAAAGCTACAAGTGACATATAGACTGTACAGTAATGATAAAGCTACAAGTGACATAGACTTTACAATAGTGATAAAGCTACAAGTGACATATAGATGTACAGTAGTGATAAAGCTACAAGTGACATAGACTGTACAGTAGTGATAGAGCTACAAGTGTCATATAGACTGTACAGTAGTGATAAAGCTACAACTGATGTTTAGACTGTACAGTACTGATAAAGCTATAAGTGACATATAGACTGTACAGTAGTGATAAAGCTACAAGTGACATATAGACTGTACAGTAGTGATAAAGCTACAAGTGACATAGACTGTACAGTAGTGATAAAGCTATAAGTGACATATAGACTGTACAGTAATGATAAAGCTACAAGTGACATATAGACTGTACAGTAGTGATAAAGCTATAAGTGACATATAGACTGTACAGTAATGATAAAGCTACAAGTGACATAGACTGTACAGTAGTGATAAAGCTATAAGTGACATATAGACTGTACAGTAATGATAAAGCTACAAGTGACATATAGACTGTACAGTAGTGATAAAGCTACAAGTGACATATAGACTGTACAGTAGTGATAAAGCTACAAATGACATATAGACTTTACAGTAGTGATAAAGCTACAAGTGACATATAAACTGTACAGTAGTGATAAAGCTACAACTGATGTTTAGACTGTACAGTAGTGATAAAGCTATAAGTGACATATAGACTGTACAGTAGTGATCAAGCTACAAGTGACATATAGACTGTACAGTAGTGATAAAACTACAACTGATGTTTAGACTGTACAGTAGTGAAAAAGCTATAAGTGACATATAGACTGTACAGTAGTGATAAAGCTATAAGTGACATATAGACTGTGCAGTAGTGAAAAAGCTACAAGTGACATATAGACTGTACAGTAGTGATAAAGCTATAAGTGACATATAGACTGTACAGTAGTGAAAAAGCTACAAGTGACATATAGACTGTACAGTAGTGATAAAGCTACAACTGATGTTTAGACTGTACAGTAGTGATAAAGCTACAACTGATGTTTAGACTGTACAGTAGTGATAAAGCTACAACTGACATATAGACTGTACAGTAGTGATAAAGCTATAAGTGACATATAGACTGTACAGTAATGATAAAGCTACAAGTGACATATAGACTGTACAGTAATGATAAAGCTACAAGTGACATATAGACTGTACAGTAATGATAAAGCTACAAGTGACATATAGACTGTACAGTAGTGATAAAGCTACAAGTGACATATAGACTGTACAGTAATGATAAAGCTACAAGTGACATATAGACTGTACAGTAATGATAAAGCTACAAGTGACATATAGACTTTACAGTAATGATAAAGCTATGAGTGACATATAGACTGTACAGTAGTGATAAAGCTACAACTGATGTTTAGACTGTACAGTAGTGATAAAGCTATAAGTGACATATAGACTGTACAGTAATGATAAAGCTACAAGTGACATATAGACTGTACAGTAGTGAAAAAGCTACAAGTGACATATAGACTGTACAGTAGTGATAAAGCTACAATTGACATATAGACTACAGTAGTGATAAAGCTATAAGTGACATATAGACTGTACAGTAGTGATAAAGCTACAAGTGACATATACACTGAACCAAACTTCTAAGTGTTCACCTAACATTTTTTAAGTTATAAAGAACAAATGCATACAATAAATAATTTCTTTAATTCATGGTTGATGATGCATATTTCAGTTCGATGTTGCGTAAATTTCATGTAGGTATCTCGTCAGACTTTAAAGCAAAGTGTCAAGGACATGATGTACCCTCAAAATGAAAATTCACATAAAATAATCTCTATGGAGTAAGACCACCACTCGTTCAAATTATTGGAAGACATCCTTTTCTCATGCATATTATGTACCCTTGAATAGGAGGTTGATCTATCTGCTGCCACACCTACTGCATGGATCTATCTAAACCGTTGAAATTGTGGGGGGGGGGGGGGGGGCTTGGACATTCCTTTTGAAAGTCCCAAATGTGTTCAATGGGATTATCCGGGTATTTGACAGGCCAGTGCATCACACAGATGCCTTTTTTGTCAACACTTAGACCCTCCTTGGGCGTTACGCAAGTAAGTGTACCTCTTTAAGGTCAAGATCTAGTAAATGAAAGGTGCCTACAGATTTCTCAAATTTGAGAAATAAATTCCTTTAATGGTGCTTTATAACTTTAGCTTGGTCAGATAAGGTGTTTCGGGGCATAATTTGTAGATGAATAAGACGAAAAATCATATTTTAAACTGTCATTTTCAATGGAAAATTAAGAAAACTAGTCATGAATACGGGAGTTTTTTTCCATATCAGACAAAGAAATGCATCCAGATTGCCTACAGTCTCTCAGAAAACGATAATTTGTATGTTCTTGGCCTTTTCTTTAAAATAATATTAAATTGAATATAGGTATCGGGATTACTTTTCACATGATTTCAAATTGAATTCTATGAAAGTACTTTATTTTCTACAAAATTCTACTAGAGCAGTAAAGTACGGGAAAAAGAAAGTTAAAATTGATTATGACGTCATAATGGATCTAGCACCAAAAAGTTAGTCTGAAGTCATTTACTAGATCTTGACCTTAAGGATGATTCAGACTGTTTGAGATGATATTGGTCTGCCATGAGCACCAATTTGTTGCCAATTTCTTACCATTGAAGTTGCTGCTTTAAATGTTTCTAAAGTGGTTCAGGACCATGTAACAATCTTTTAACCTGGTTGTGACGCGAAACCTTGGCCCCAGACGAAGATCCAGATCACTTCCGGTTTGGTTAAATTTTGTCCAAAGCTTTCAAACTGGGATAAGTTGGCGATAAAAATGAGACATAACCTATAGAAAAATGTGTTTAAATGGATTTTTATACTGGTTGTTAATTTTTAAAAGTAATATCAAGGACAGATAAACAGTAAAATAAAAGTTAATAAAACGTCATAAGGATGATCTAGATATCA